>NC_069093.1:9140008-9445704 GCF_947172395.1 Bicyclus anynana
ACTTCTTGATGTCGTCGGATCATCTGGCTGGAGGGCGTCCTATACTGCGCTTGCTAATACATGGTCTCCACTCCAGAACACGTCTGCCCTAACAGCCATCTCTTCTGCGACAGATATGGCTCGCCCACTGCCAATTCAGTTTGCTAATCCTTTGGGCTACGTCGACTAATTTTGTTCTCTTACGGATTTCCTCATTCATTTATATCATGCTACAATGATAAACAGGAGTAACTGCCTCGTTGGACTTAGGTTCAATTCCTGGGTTGGGTTTTGAAATATTGAGAATTTAATCTCCTTACAAGAAATTCTCAGTAAAAATTGCAATCCTGCACAGTGGAGTAGTTAGTAGTATAACCTTGTGCTTCTGAGAATAACTAAAGCCGTCAGTATTGGTTAAAATCATTAATATCTGATTGTGGTCTCTAAAAAATATCACCAGTCTAAAACCGACCTAACCGCATTGTACCAAAAATAGTAGTAGAGAAGAGGCGGTGAAATTTTGCTAAAAACACATAATGATTAATGAACCACCCCTTAGCAACATGACAAACTGGTTTAAAGGTGAATAAAGAACAAGGTCTGTATCAATTTATATAGATCCGAGAATGCGCTGGAAAAAGTGCGGCGAAAGTATTGTCTTCCATAATCAAGTCATATCCAATGATTGGAATACGAGCTGATTCGGAGGAGGTCTTAACAGTTCCTGAACGTAAAAGTCGCATGAAATCTCCTTCAACACACCAAGTAAATAAGATATCAATAATTAAAAATACATATATTAGAAAAACAAGCTTTTATATAAATGTTATGCTCAAAAATCGAAAACGCTCAGTGAGCGTGAATAGTTCACAACGTTGTGATCACAATAAAACATCCACATGGCGAAATTAGTGTTATGGCTCTAATGAAAACGCACACGACGTTGTGACAATCACAGATAGACTAAATAGCGAAATTCGTGCCGTGGCTGACATGCTATTCGCGGTTAACGCATTAAGGCAATGAAGAAATGCCATGTGAGATCACTGAGCGATTTTCGATCTTTGAGCGTAACATATATACTAATAACGCTAATAGCTAATAGAGCTCTAGGATTCCAGTACCAGAAAAAAAACCTATTTCTAATGTGCCCAAACTCGATTGTTCAATTATAAAACGCCAACCTTCACGCCAGATTCATGCCAGTCTTTCGCTAGATAGGGCCTGAAGTTTAATCTCGTTTACTTAGTATTTTTTTCGAAGGTTGCGAAGGGCTTGCGACTGGGAGTATCATTTCTCATATTACTTAAAAGTAACAAACATCTAAACAAACATCCATACAATCATCCTAACATATTAATAGGATTAGCCAAATATAAAAAAAAATACGTTTTATATTTGGATGGTTGTGGGTCTGCCTGCAACCGTGACCAATGTCAACACAGTCCAAACTCCATAACTTTTTACTATAGGTATTAGGTACTAAGATATCATCACGCGTTCATCATCATCATCACGTGGTAGCATCCCTATAACGGAGTTTGACGGTCAGCTTTCCTGTTTTCCAAAAAGCGATTCAGTTGTGTCTAGAATCAAGGTTGCTCCACTCTTTAATGTCGTCATATCTTACTTTCCAAGATTAATCTTGGAAACGGACAAGATAATAATCTGACAAACTATATGCTTTTATAAAATAACTAGCTGACGACGCGGGGTTTTACCCGCCTGGTTTTCGTTCCCGTAGCAATAGAGGGATAATATAGAGCCTTCCTCGATAAATGGGCTATCTAACACAGAAAGAATTTTCCAAATCGGACCAGTAGTTCCTGAGATTAGCGGGTTCAATCAAACAAACAAACTCATCAGCTTTATAATATTAATATAGATATAAATTAAAAAGATATGGCAATTACAAACTCTCGTTCTATTGTCAAAATAGATAAATTAATTATTCACGTAACTGGATTTCAAAATGAATAGTTCGATATATTTTCGCTCAGCATTTACCAGTTTACATTTCAATAGACAGTCTCGCTTATTCATCACCACTCAAAAAACAATTTCACGTAAGCGTAAAGAATTTTACGTAAACATTTTTCTATTAGTATAAACCATTTTCTATTAGTATAAACTATTTCAGATTCAAGAAATATCCCGCGTGGAAAGGCAAAAGGCCGAACATACATCCCGTCTAATGGCTTCGAAGTATTTGGAGCAAATGGCCCATGACAAATATTTTCTCAACGCATTATGTAAGGACGAAAGACTTTGCTCCGCCAACAAACAGGGTTCTCAGGAATTACAAGAGTTAGCTCATAAAGCACTGGCTGATATCGAGAATAGACAAGTAAGTTTCATCATCATTAATCGACCGACTACTGAGTACGAGCCTTCTCTCAGAATGAGAGGGGTTACGCCAAAAGTTCACCACGCTGGCCCTCCTCATTATGTTTTTCCTTCACCGTGATATTTAGTTTCTTAAAATGCACCTATCTGAAGAGTTCGAGTTGGAGGTGCATGTCCTGGACCGGATTCGAACCTACGCCCTCCGGTATCATAGCAGAGATCATATCCACTGGTCTAGTACGGTTTCTTTCAAGTAAGATTATGTTTATAAAATGTGTTCCAAAACTTTGTAATTTAGAACATGGAAGGTCTACAACTTTAATTAAAATAAGTAAGATACTAATAAGTTTTGTCTACCTACGCAAAATTTTGATGTTATAAGTTAAAATTCCGATAAAGCGCTTTTAAGTTTTGATACAAATTTTTGTTTGTGATACCACTGGGATTAGTAATAGATACTAAATTTAGTAGTCTAAGAAAACCAAGTTTATTTGTAAATAATATCTATAATTATTATTAAATATAATATTGAGGGTCTGTATTAAATGCGCATTATTGGATATTTTAATCAAAACCATTAAAAATTTAATACCAAACGACGTATAACAAACGTGCGCTTTGATAATAACAATCGCCTCTGCTTACTACAGCTCTTGCCTACGGCTCGTGCTAGCAATATCGCTTTAACTCAGCTTACCGCACTTATAATATATCATATCATAATGTATATCATCATGCACTATTACACCAGACAGTCCTCCGAGAACGTCGACCGCTCTACGCCGCTCAAGCAGCAGAAGCAGCGGCAAGAGCGAGACTATCAAAAGCTCATAAGCAAAGAGTGGGTCATGCTCAACGTCAACACATCACTGATGCGCGCCGTTTGGTTCATTCTGCACAAGAAATGTATGAAAAACACGACACTTTGAAGTGTTTAGAAGCAGCAGAGTTTGCTATGGAGCAGATTTCGAGGTTGCAATCCAACATGCTTCCAGGAAAGGATAAGTTTTTGCAGGAGTTGTACGAAATTGTGGCTCAAGCGTTTTTAGATCAGGTGAGTCGTTTCACTTATTTAGGTATTTTGCATAGATTCATTTTAATTTTAACTTTTCAAATATATACTAATATTATAAAACTGAAGAGTTTGTTTGTTTGAATGCGTTAATATCAGGAACTACTGGTCCGATTTGAAAAATTATTTCAGTGTTATAGCCCATTTATCGATGAAGGCTATAGGTTAATTAATATCCCCATATTAACACAGGAACGGTAACCACGCGGATAAAACCGCGCGGTGTCCGCTAGTATATTATTAGTAAATAATATTAGTATATTTCCTAAAGAATATTTGTCAAATCGGATAGTTAGTTACCACCCTACTGGCACAGACGTAACACTCAATACAAACTAGTAATTAGGAGATCTCCTAACTTATATTTACCAAAACGAAATTCAATTTCAGTTCAATATCGCTGACGCAAACTAACCGCGGTTCAGTCGTTTTTGTAACTGAATTTTATTCACAGAAACGTGTTCGAGAAGAAATGAGCGAGGCAGATCGTGAGAAAAGAGCGTTTATTCTGCTGGGAATACCAATATCGCGTGAACCCAGCCATGATTCAATTTTACGTACGCGGCCGCTTGCGCCCCCGCGCGACGCCAAGTGAGTCACTTACAGACGAACGATATTTCTATTATTATAACAGAGATATTCATTCAATATTATCTTAAATTGAAGGAATAACATCCGTTACTATGTTTTAAATAACTCTAACGTGACGACTACAGAAACACTGAAGGGTAAGAAAGCAATTCGATTCTTCATTCATTAAATATGGATGAATAGTATAAGCGCTAACTACGGGCCTTATTAGAAGGCTCAAAGTCACTCAGCGGACGATGGAGCGAGCTATGCTTGGGGTTTCTCTGCGTGATCGAATCAGAAATGAGGAGATCTGCAGACGAACTAAAGTCACGACTGATATAGCTCAGCGAGTCACGAAGCTGAAGTGGCACATAGTTCGAAGAGCCGATGGGCGTTGGGGTCCCAAGGTGCTGGAATGGCGACCCCGCACCGGAAAGCGCAGTGTTGGTCGACCCCCCACTAAGTGGAACGAAGACATTAAGCGGGTTGCAGGGAGCCGCTGGATGCTGGCGGCTCGAGACCGTTTTGTATGGAAGTCAATGCAAGAGGCCTATGTCCAGCAGTAGGCGTCCATCGGCTGATAATGATGATGATGAATGAGTATAAGCGCTACAGAGAAACATACGTAAGTAAGAATATAAAATAAGTATGCTAAAAACACAACTACCTTTTGGCTTGGCTATCGTCGGATAAAAATAGGCAAAATACTATACGGAACCCGGTTATCCTGAGCAGAACGGATAACAGGCAAAAAATACAGGAATGCAAACAATCTCTCTCAATGTAAAGCGCTGGTACTACAGTGATATTAGCAAAAACTTCTTTTAAATCTAGTGAGTTATTACATGTGACTAGTACAGCCTCGCGGGTTCACTCGCGTAGTTACCATTTTCGTGGGAATACGGAAATAAAATATTGCCTATGTTACTCCCTGATTATGTAGCTTTCTACTGGTAAAAGAATTTTTTAAATCGGTCTAGTAGTTTAGGTCCTCTTTTAGTGTAGATTTGGTATTAACAATAAATTTATGCAATTCATCTTACATAATATATATGGAGCCGTGATAGCCCAGTGGATATGACCTCTGCCTCTGATTCCGGAGGGTGTGGGTTCGAATCCAGTCCGGGGCATGCACCTCCAACTTTTCAGTTGTGTGCATTTTAAGAAATTAAATATCACGTTTCTCAATCGGTGAAGGAAAACATCGTGAGGAAACCTGCATACCAGAGAATTATCTTAATTCTCTGCGTGTGTGAAGTCTGCCAAACCGCATTGGGCCAGCGTGGTGGGCTATTGGCCTTACCCCTCTCATTCTGAGAGGAGACTCGAGCTCAGCAGTGAGCCGAATATGGGTTGATGACGACGATACGACGAATATATATGATCAACAACTGTTGACCCACAAAAGAAAATTTCATTACAGTTTTAAATTATTACTCGTACGTATTTGAAAATCTCACAATCGGCCACTTATCATTTTAGACGACGTCTACGTACATTGGAACGCAGCCTAACTCTTAGCGGACGTGCCACGGAACGTTGCTACATTCTACACGAGCTGGCACGCTTGCATGCCGACACTAGACAAGCACACAGAGCAAGGTTTTACGCTGCGAAATGCCAAGCCGGTAAATCCTTTAAAAGTTTTAGTTTCAACACCGTTTACGAACCATAAAATGGACCACTGACTAGCGTGCCGTTTTAGTTAATAGGTATTCGCATTTGACATTGATTTCCACCTCAGACTAATTACCAAAGGACCTACCTCGCTAGGCGTTACCCCTCTGTCAAAAGTATATGATCACGATCTAACGAATTTATATAAGTTGCGTCTATAGAATCGATGTTTTATTGTGTTAAAATTACACGTTAAATTTATAGTTATATATAGTGTAAGAACACAGGATATATATTTTATTGGTGTTAAATATTGTCGATGTGTGAGTTTACCTCGTCCCTCTCAAGGACAGACAATTTTGTTGATGAATTTGAGTACGATACAAGTCCCAAGGTAATTGGTCGGAGGATTTTTACATCACAACACCATATACCCTGAACCATTTGACAACTTGTCAGTAGACCTATTAGATCAGCAAAAACGGCCACGCATCAGTGTGTCAAATATCGAATCGCCTTGTCTCGTTTCTTTACACAGACCATGCGTAAGTTGTTTCCTTTTTTTCACCATCTTCTAATAAGTTTGATATTTAGAACATAGTAAACGCTAAATCTAACGCCTTTAATAAATCCAAGGTCAGAAAGGTGATGCACAAGTTTTCTCTTTGTCATCTTAACATAAATTAGGAAAGTGACAAATCTTATGGTTAGAGTATCCAGATTACATATTGTATTAAGTTGTATAGTTTTTCTTTTTTAATATCATTACTTAACGATCAAGTAAGTAGTCTACTGTCTACGTGCTTTATATCACAAGGACTTTGGTTCTACATTCTGCAAATCATTACAGAGGCGAAGTCTTCAAGCCAGCACGCTTGGTTGCTCAACGCATCGTTCCTCCTGGCACGATGTCATGTTATACAGAATAACCGTCCTGAAGCCCGCGCCCAACTGATCGAAGGAGCCGCACTAGCTCGCTCGTTCAAGTACCCGGATGTAGCTGCGTTTTTTGACACGGTACATATAATCAATAATTCAAAAAACATCATCATCATCATCATAACCATAATCATCTGATGAACAAAGGCCTATTAAAGCCAAACAATATGGTTTTGAGCCCTCATCCGGCGGCTCCCTGTTACCCGCTTGAATCTTGATGTCATCGGTCTACCTACTTGGTGGTCGACCAATGCTTTTGTTGTGGGATCGGGGAGTTCTGAAAGTCTTGGGAGTTCAACGTCCAATCGGGTAGTCGTATAGGTATTAACACAGAAGATAAAACGCTTAAGCAAGGTATAAATGACATATTTGATTTGATAATCAAAACTAAAGCTACTACTTCAAACCTGTTTCGGTAAGCTAAATACAAACTCAGCTGACACTGTTTGCAACGGTACTTTCATCAACATCATCATAATATTGTCACCAGTAGGACATAAGCCTTTTGTAAGGACTTCCAAACATCACGATCCTGAGCCGCCTGCATCCAGCGAATCCCTGCGACTCACTTGATGTCGTCAGTCCACCTTGTGGGCGGTCCAACATTGCGCTTTCTAGTGCCCGAATCAGAAATAAGGAGATCTGCAGAAGAACCAAAGTCACCGACATAGCTAAGTCAGTACACAGTTCGAAGAGACGATGAACGTTGGGGTTCCAAGGTGCTAGAACGCTACTATATTTCTGATAAAATAAATTTTTTAGTCATCATTAACATTAATGATCCACTGTGGAGTCAGAGATCACTCTTTTTATGAGGAAACTTAGACCATCAAAATTGGATAGCTGATTCTGTTCTTCAGAGTTAGATGGGTCGGAGATTTCCACACGGGTGTAGTCACATACATCTACTAGTAAGCATAATATGCATAAATACATATTATACAACTTAAATCGCTGCAGAAGGAAGCGAATCGCATTATTACAATATTCGGTACAACTACCAGTAAGAACAACCGGAAGCAATAAAAGCGCAATTTCGCCCGCGTCCAAATGGACGTAGAGGAACATTTTTGTTATAATATATACCGTCATTATATTTATTACTAGCTGACGCCCGCGACTTCGTCCGCATGAAACTCGATGTAAACTTTCAACTACCCCTATCCTACCCCTACCCTACCCCTAGCCAACCCCTAGCTTACCCCTACCCCTACCCTACTCCTACCAATCCCTACCCTACTTTTCTGGTTGATTTTTTACACTTTGTGTCCGAAAAACCCAAATATCTTACGGAACCCTATTTTTTTCCAAAATAAAATTTTGCCTATGTTACTTGTGCATAATGTAGCTTTCAAATTGTGAAAGAATTTTAAAATCAGTCCAGTAGTTTTTGAGCCTATTCATTACAATTAAACAAACAAACAAACATACAAACAAAGTTTTCCTCTTTATAATATTAGTATAGATACTAATTTATGATACCATAAAAACTAAAGCTTAGCAAAAAATACTAACATCGTATCCTGAGAGTTTGGTGATTTTCTATCAAATTTAATCTTATCATGAAAATAAAGACGATAATCTCTTTTTACAAAAAAGAAAATATTTAACATATTAATTTATTCAAATATTTTCTTAGTAACTATATACAATACATTTAGATTTTCATATTGAAATATTCGTTATAATGCGCATATTAGCTTCACAACTTCATAAACGCTTAAACCATTTCTCAATTCGTTATTCGTTCCTCATTTATTTATTTTGAAAAATTCCACCAAACCACTATCTGGTAAACACTACTATTATAATTATATGGTCCTAGCTTACGTCCACAACTTCGTTTGCGGGTAATTCAGTTTTTTATTAATCCGACGGGAACAATGGATTTTCCCGGGATAAAATAAGTATCATATGTGTTGCTCAATCGACCTTCTATACCATTAAGTCCCCCATAAATCGGTCCAGCCGTTCCAAAGATTAGATATATATAGACAATCAATCCAAAAGTCACTTCTATTTATTTATCATCATCATCACCATCACCATCACCATCACCATTACCATCTCCATCACCGTCACCAATATCATCATCATCAGCATCCATCATCGTCATCACAATGTTGTTTTTCAGTGCGTAGATATATCACTGGAGGGTGAGGTGGAGACGCATGACTCGATACTGATGAAACGTGAGAGGGCGATGGTCAGTCTTATGCAAGACGACGATCTTCGCCAAGCGGCTGAGCATTTGTTCCGAAGGATGTCTGTTTTACCCCCTTCGAGGTAAAAATAACATTATTTTGTACTGAAATAGTAGTTACCGTTCCCATAACATTACGGGGTTAAAATATAGCCTATAACACTCAAGGATAGTGCAGCTTTCCAGCATTGAAAAAATTTTGACGTGACAACGTCTTATAATTCGATGAAGTCAGATGCAAACTCGAAAAAAGATGATGTCATGCGTCGTTCCCTCGCTCTAGGGTTGCCAACTTTTTTTACAAGAAGTAGAGTATATTCTGGTCTATGAAGATTATTAAACAGTATTTTAGAAAAACGAACATTTTTTTGAAAAATGCAACCATTCCATCAGTATTTTCTTATGACGTTATCACGTTCAACTATCGTCAGTAAACCGACTTTACAGATAACCATTTTTTTCATATCGGTAAGTAGTTTAGCCTATTCAATGCAAACAAACAAACAAATCTTTCCTTTTTATAATAGTATAGAAATAAATGTACGAGTATTTATGTCATGAAACTCCCATCAACAACTAATAATTCAATATAAACTTTTAATGCAATATGCAGGCTCGTAGTATGTTTGCACGACTGGGTACTATAATAAAGATGAATCGATCGACTCCTCATTCATCATAATTGGCCTAATATAGAGTTATCATGCTATCGTTTAAAATTTAAACAGTCAATACAGCTTCATTTAACTGTCATTTGCCGTACATTTACCGTTTTAGTCGTCGTTATCAACCCATATTCGGCTCACTGCTGAGCTCGAGTCTCCTCTCAGAATGAGAGGGGTTAGACCAATAGTCCACCACGCTGGCCCAATGCGGATTGGCGGACTTCACACAGGCAGAGAATTAAGAAAATTCTCTGGTATGCAGATTTCCTCACGATGTTTTCCTTCACCGTTTGAGACACGTGATATTTAGAGTAGAAATAAATAAAATTGATTTATTCGGTCCTCAAAACCTTCCCGGAGACTATTTATAATTTATAATCATTTACAAATCTAAATAGATTCTTTATTATCTTTTACATGTGTTTTTTTTATTAGCTTACGTTTAATAAAACCTAAAAAGTAGACCTCGGTAGTAGTTAATATTAAAAGGGAATTTTCAGACGTTTCTCCGTCATGCCTGGAGCACGGACTGAGGATAGTGCAGAAGTTCCATCTAATCGCCGAGCTTCCATCATGCCACGGGTCCAAACACCAGTCAAAGTTGCTCACAAGAAACACCATCCACTTGGATTCCAAGATTTCGACATTTAATCAACCACTAATAAAATTTAAATCACAATATTTATCTAATTACTAGCTGACGCCGCGCGGTTTCACCCGCGTCGTTCCCGTTCCCGTGGGAATACGGGGATAATATATAGCCTACAGCCTTCCTCGATAAGTGGGCTATCTAACACTGAAATAATTTTTCAAATCGGACCAGTAGTTCCTGAGATTAGCGCATTCAATCAAACAAACAAACTCTTCAGCTTTATAGTATTAGTATAGATGGAAGAACAGCTTGTGATGGCTAAAAATTCACATGTTTTTAAAACTAAAATTGTCAGCTCATGCTCCTACTATACGATGATACTAATACTAGCCGACGTTCGCGGTTTCACCCGTGTAGTTCCCGTTCTCACGGGTACGGGAACTACACGTGTATGTCGCTCACAAACAACGTTGCTTTCTAGTGGTAATTTTTTTTTAAAAATCGATTCTAGAAAATACCTACAACAATATCACTTTACTTCTTTGTAATATTAGTAATAGATTTTATGAGAAATTGCATACGCTGTTGCTAATCACTTAACTTCGTGGTAAGGTTTCGCAAAAACCTGTCAATGATTAAATTTAATGATCTCTAGAAAAGAGTTATCAAAATACTAAGTACCTGATAACTGGAGATTTGATTTCTTATATCACGTGGGAAATACAAAAAAATACGTTTTGTATTAAAAAACATTACCCTCCTTCTGACGCAATACCTCAAATCTACCTCCCAAAGCCACCAAGGTCCAAACTCTATAGGTGCGCCGTATTTACCTTAGAAGCATGAACTGACTAACTATCAGCTTCATTGATGAGGAAAGTCAGGCGATCACAGATTAATAGTTCAATATAATCTTAACTAACTGACGCCACGCGGTTTCACCCGCGTGGTTCTCGTTTCCGTAAGAATACGGGGCAAATATATAGCCTAAAGCCTTCCTCGATAAATGGGCTATTTAACACTGAAATATTTTTTCAAATCGGACCAGTAGTTCCTGTGATTAGCGCATTCAATCAAACAAACAAACAAGCAAAGTCTTCAGCTTTATAATGTTAGTATAGATGCAATAATAAAAGTTAACAAATCAAAAATACTAATGCTATTTATTCCCAAATGTTAAGTGTGCTTGGAAAGAAAGGTCGCCACTCAGTTAAACAATTGACCAATATAGTTTTATGTACAAACGCGTAGTTAAACAAAACGGTCGATTCTAATGAAACATTTCTTTTGTGTACACTCAATTCCCTAACCCAGTGGTTCTAAACCATTTAGTACAATTAGGGACTATCAATTAAATATATTTCCGGTCGTGGTCTGTAGAGAGGTCAATTCTGTATATGAAGTATATTTCCAAAATAACTATCAGAGGGTGATTACTGATCGATACTGATGCTATCAGTTAAATTGTCTGTCTGTCTGTCTGTATGTTCATTATAGAAACAAAAACTACTCGACCGATTTTAAAGAAACTTTGTACAATTATTCTTCATACTCCTGGGGTGGGTAGGTGTAGGGTATGGGTAAGGTAAGGCTACGGTAGGGGTAGGGTAGAAGTAGGGTAGGGGTAAGGAGGGATAGTGTAGGGGTAGGATAGGAGTAGGGTAGGGCTAATGTAGGAGTAGGGTAAGTGTAGGGTAAGGGTAGGGTAGGGGTAAGGTATTGTAGGGGAAGGTTATTGGTAGGGTAGGAGTAGGGTAGGAATACCTTCATTTCTATGCTTGATCACTCTGATCAAATCATTAATCAGTGACAATATTTAGTGATATTTTTGTGAATAACATGGAACATTTCGGGTACATTAAGGGCCCACCAGTGGTCCACATAGTTTAAAACCACTGCCCTATCCGCTCGATTAAATCCAGCCGATGACCTTTAGCTCGGAGCGAGTAACCTTAGTTTGCTCATATAACAGAAAGCTGAAAATAGTCCAATCTGATTGAATGGCGGCACGTAACCATCTAATGTAACTTCGATGTAATTACTCCTGGGATTTATTTTGCAAACATACGGTGGAGTTACGTATAGTTATATAAACTCTCCTCCTATAGTTAGTAATATACGTTCTGACTAGTAGGATGAAATTTAGATTAAAGGACTTAGACGTTTTGTTCCTTTATTTAATTACTAGCGGACGCCCGCGACTTTGTCTGCCCTTAGGCCTCTTTTATCCAGCCCTTACAGTAGTATCGCTAAGTAACTAACTTCTCCCGTTTTCCCAACTTCACTGCTCTGCTCTTATTAATTGTAGCGTGATGAAAAGTATACTATAACCTGCCCAGGAGTATGAAGAATAACTGTACCAAGTTTCGTTAAAATCCGTGGAGTAGTTTTTGTTTCTATAACGAACAAAGAAAAACAGACGAAAATTTTACTGATTGGATTTTTGGCATCAGTATCACCCCCTGATAGTTATTTTTGAAATATATTTCATATACAGAATTGACCTCTTTACAAATTTGTTATAAGTATAGATATAGATAAATTATTACATTTTTAATATGTATTACAAAATATTATAAATACTATCGGTTGCCCCGCGATTTTACCCGCGTGATTCCCGTTCCGGTGGGAATACGGTAAATATTTATCATACACATATTGCTTATGATTTATCAGAAAGACGAAAATAGTCAAATCTGATTGAATAGCGGCACGTACGTAACCAAGTAATGAAAGTATCGATGTAATCACTCCTGGGATATCTTTTTCCGCTAACATACCTTCGATCTTATATGAATCTTAAATCTATCCTCTCATAATTTTAGTTGAATATAGAATATAATATATTCAACATTACGCTATACTTCTACTTTAAAGTACGCATAAGATAATTAAAAAAAAAATACAACCGACTTCTAAAGATACCGTACCCCCGAATCTTAAAAGGGATAACATTATGATATTTTCTATTGATCAATTTGAAGGAGGTGCAAGAAACCGGTGTACAGCGGGGTCTAGTAATATCTCCTCACGATACGCAGAGTCTTCGATATCTGACCCCTGACCCAACAGTCAGGCGAAAGCTTCGTAATATGTCGATCGAATTAATTTGATGTTTTAGATATTATTAGCTATAGATAATAAAGGTTGGTAGCAATTTGATGCACTGATATAGATGATTATGTATTCTACTATGATATATTGCAATTGCAGTATTGTATTATAATTAATCAAAGCCTATAATGCTATGCCAAATCTCTCTCGAGTATAATCTCGAACTCGAACGCATGATCTAATATCGCCTGTGAATTAGTCAACACGTTCGCTGCGGTACTAATTTATCTGTACTTTTCTCTGGTGCGGTACGAGGTTTTTTAACCTCATACTAGAACTTTATGTGGTCCGTTACGAGGTCTATCGACCTTCTTACTCTTGAAAACGCTAGACGCAGAAGGTCAATTGATCTCCTACCGCAACGAATGTGTTAAGCAACACGTGAAAAGAAATTTAAGCAATAGGTAGGTATTGGGTTTTCTTCTTACAAAATCGCAGTAGTATCCTGAAGTTTTATCTAATTTTATATGGCCAATATAAGTACTAACCAATATAGGTCGCTAACTATGGGCCTCATTAGAAAGCTCAGAATCACACAGCGAACGAAGGAACGGCCAGTTTTTTCATTGTAAGTAACAGTCAAAGTAACGTCATAAAGCAAAAGTGACGGTCTTAATCACAAAAAAAAATAAAGTCTTCTTTACTACTTACTACTTTTACTGTTACTTTAGCTTTACATGACGAAACTGGCTGTATGTAGCGAATATGTTTAGCACAGAACAGACAACGCTAAAAGCTGATGTACAACAATAATCCAGCGGTCGGTTTTCGACCCCACAACTTCTCGGCACTGTGCCTGACGCCTTAACCACGGAGCTACCCTGCGAGTCGAAGCACAACCGGAGTCTACTTGGTGGGGGGTTGACCAACACTGCGCTTTCTAGTGCGGGGTCGCCATTCCAGGAACTTATGAACGTCATCGTTCGAAGAGCCAAACTACTTTTTGTGTCCATATAAATATGTGATCCAGCTATAAAAATAAAACAAGATATTTTTTCGGCCAACAATAAAAACCGAACTATTTGTTCAAGCGGTACAAAGAGTTTCCAGTGTTCCCTATCACAGTATAGCACACTATTTCAGTGGCCGGGGTTAAAAGGGTCTTTTTACGTATATCGCCGCCTGTGTACCAAAAATACCTTTTACGGTATACCATAGGCATAGAATATTGATGCGTCCATTGTACATTCAGTGCGACCCCATTGTATCCTCTCTTACCTACTTGGATTGAAATTGGAGGTTGAAATTTAACTTAACATTGATAGGAAACTTTTCATATTCATTAATTTAAACCTATTTAAACAGCCAACACTTGCGTACTATAAGGTCAGGCTAAGCCGCGCCACTCCTTCTAATATGATATGGAGCTGAGACCCACAACGTTGCTTGAATACGGATTGGCGTACTTACTACAACAGTACGAGTGCTACAATGGCTTATTACGTGCAGTGGCATACAATACGTTTTCTACGAGCACGATAAAAGAAATAAAGGAATTAAGAATTTTTATAGCCAATACCATTGAATTATTTAAAAACTTTAAATTATATCATTGTGGCACAGTTTACCCGTGTGATAAATATATATAATAGCTTTTAAAGTATAGTTTGAGATTTTATATTGAGTAGACTACGGGAGTAGAAAAATAAATTTCCAACTTCAGGATTTGAATTTTGTACTGGGGATTACCGGGAATATAGAAAAGCTATATATTTCACAACCCAAGACTCAAACCTGGTGATTCCCATTTAAGCTAACTGCGAAACCAACAAAGCGGTCAAAATATACAAAAAATATACGTTCCAAAAGAAAACAAAATGCGAAATCAGCAACATTTAATTTAATAATTAAAACGGAATTCCGTACAAAGACACCACAAATTTAGACTCAAGCATCCTGAGAGGTCTCGAGGGGCAAAAAACAAAGCAGAAACTAATGAGAGTCAGGCCAAAGTGGGTACATTTTTCAACTGAGTAATTTATCTCGAGCGATGCTCAGGAAATATACAAATAACCTTTTTGTGAGCTGCCGTGAACCCACCATTAAACGAAAAATTCGGATACTCAAAATTTTAATAAATGTCTAATGGAGTTTGCACATAAATAACAGGAGCTATGCCTCGGTTTCACTCGCGTAGATATCTCAGACCAATTAGAGAAGGACCAGTATCGCACCCAAATTTACGAACAAAATTATCTGTCATTTTCTGAGGAAAACGAGCTTAGATTTGGTATATAATCTTTTACTAAGCTAGAAGTTTTTGACCGTTTTTTACACCATTCAACTACACAAAAAGGTATTTTTACCGAGCTCTTTAACCGACGAACACGATTAAAACTATGAAACGTCGATTACTTTATAGACAGTTTTTATAATCGCATAAGATCGTTGATCATATACTTTGACAGAAAAGTAACGTCTAGCGAGGCAGGTCCATACAATAATTGGTCTGAGGTAGATATCCGTGTTTGGAAGCCCTGCGTATTTTACTTGACGTATAAGTAGCCAATTGTCATTCAGTGCCTTCTGACAACCCTTCATGGATATCATACAGTAGGTAGATGGCATTTCTCAGTTGATTCGATGTTTATTTTATGAGGTTGTTAAAAAAACCTAATAATTTAATAGGCCAGCTGGCAAGAAGGTTCTATTAAGTTCTATTAAGGTTTACCACAACTACACAGATATACCATTCTAATAATTTTATATACTAACTAACAGAGCCGTGCGGTTTCCGTTCCCGTAGGAATACGGGTATAGCATACAACACCTGGGGATAGTATAGCTTCATTACAGTGAAATAATTTTTCAAATCCGTTCAGTAGTTTCGGAGCCTATTTAATGTAAACAAACAAACAATTAAATCTTTCCTCTTTTGACAAAAAGTATTTTATCATCAACTTAAAATACAAAAAAAAAATAATTAAAAATGAACTTAGTGAAATCGGATCAAATATATTGGATCCTAATTCCACAGATGCAACAAAGTTTTAAAAGTTAAGACCGAAAGATTTGAAAGTTTTAAAAAATGTCGAATAATATCCTATAATCCACCATTCAATTGCGCATCGAGCTTCCGCTGAATTCGCTACTTCATTAAAAGCGTTCCTCGGTTTTTATCCTCGTAAAATGGCACCGCAACAAAGTTATGATATTTCCAATGAATCTTTAGATTCAGCAGTTATTTGTCACATTTATTTCTAAATAGTATATACGGTTTTTGGTAACTTTTTAACCGAAGAAAATATACTATGAGTAGTTTAGTGACTGCTAAACTAACTGCTGACTTAATATCCCATCCTACTATCCTACTTTCTACTAATTTAAAAAAAAAAAATTAAAAAAAAGAAATTTGGAATGGGAATAGACTTTACTCTGAATTAACATAAAGGCTACTTTTATCCCGGAAAAATCCATGGTTCCCGCGGGATTTCTGAAAAACTGAATTCCACGCGGATGAAGTCGCGGGTATTCATTAGTTTTTATTATTTTATCCAACATTCTAATGGTCTACTATATATAGGGCCTTCCTGTTAGGAGAAATGGAGCTTAGACCTACCACGCTACTTTAATGCGGGTTGGCGGTGTTTGCAATGTTTGATTCTTTAACGATCATTATTAGATGTTAATAATAAATAATGGTTGAGACCGACGGTTTAACTTGCTCTCTGAGGGTTATACCACCATCAACTTCCCAAATATGGTCTGAGATTTTTTAGACGAATGAAAACCTCAATATTTCATAGCTCGACCAAGGACTTTCTCATCGAAGTTTAATGGACTAACTTCTAGACCAATAAAGTAGCTAATTTTATTTTATTGTATTTTTTTAATAGTAAATTTAAAAAAAATTTAAAACTATAACAAATTTTCTATGATTTTTTTTTTTGATACACATCAATCTAATATTTACTTTTTATTTTTTGAACCTTTGCCAGTCGCGTTTGCTGACTCTTCCTTCTCCATTAAGTCTTCATCAATTAATAAGTCAAAGTTCCCCAACGCTTCTGAATTAGGCACTTTGTTCCAACGCACGTCTGGTATTCCATCAGGAGGTAACACGGCTGTCAATATGTTATCTATCAACTTGTACTTCATTATTCGATCATTAACCGTCGTTGAGGTGAGAGAGGGTGAAGCGTTGACTTCCACTAACCAAGGTTTCAACTGGTTATCTATTATTATATCGTATCCGTAACACTCAAAACAATGCCTGTCATTTGCCATTACAGACGACACAGCTTTCAAAGAATGCACAATGAGCCATTGTATCGAAGCAAACAACTTCTCTGTAACCGCTCGTCCCCTGGTACCTTCCAAAAACAAACGCAAATTCTGCACACTCATTTTCCCACCATGAATATTATTGTAGTCACCACCATGCTTCTGCACACTTACATTAGTGAGATGGACATACATATTGTCCAATTCAGTAACACTTGTGTCATATTTCACCGTGCAAAATCTACAAAATCCGAGTTGAAAAAGGTAAGCTTTCAACGGTCTAAAGGATGTCACTAATACGTACAGACGAAGGTCAAATTTCTTGCCTCCGATAAGCAAAGGATTATCGATATACCGAGATATAACGTAGCTTTCCTTACTTAGTTGCGGATGAAAAGGGGCCTTCGCTTCCCTTGACCATTTTTTCAGTTTCGACAGTTTATTTATGAGAAATATCCCGGTGCCCTGGGATTTACCGCAGGGTTTCATAATCCACGTGCTCTGTGGTGATTTACGATATTCCTCAACAAACATGTTGTAGTCCGCCGGCAGGACAAATGTCACAGGGATAAAATCCAGATGAACGTAGCGGGTAACGACTTGTCCACCGTGTAAGACGACCTCGGCCTTTTCGGCTAAAGGACTTCCGTCACGTTCCAGCTCTTTCCGATATCTTTTTATGTTCTTCACTAGTAGATCCTTTCTCGACAGTTCGTAATGGTTGGGGAAATGGTTAATTATTTGATTATCGTTCATCCGATACCCGCTCTCTACGCTGAACAAGTTTCGACAAGTTTGAGTGGATGCCCAATAGAAATTCCACTCGTCATCAGGTCCCACTTGATGCCACCCACGTCTTTCAAAGTTGCTCATCAACACAGATTTCTCCATATCAGTACAAAAGTTGACTCTACATCTTTCTACAGGTGCATTCACTCTTCCGTAAATGCTTGTGGCCATTTTTTTACTTTCAGTATTCATTGTGGTTTATATTTTTTGCTAACGTATGTTGTACACACGTCCCTGTACGTGAGTTGTTACAACAGTAAGGAAAGCCCCGAACGTTTCCGAGGCAATCTAATCACATTGTATCCAAGATCGTATTGATCTAATAACGATACTGACTTGTACAAAATGAACCGCGTACTTTCGTCAGGTTTTGGAATGTTATCATTTAAAAAGTTTATATTATTTCTTTAAATCATACATTGTTTTAGTATTTAATTAGTAGACGCGACGTAGTTCGCATGGAATTCGTTTTTATTTCTAACATCTCAAGTTTGTCAATTTTGAGTGAATTTTGGCAGAACTGGAATTACAGTTTGTAATTTATTAATATTAATCATTAATAACTTTAGTTTTATGATTTCACGCACTATGCCAACATTTAAAGGAGAAAATAAGAAGAAATACTTTGTTGCATACAAAATACAAAACAAATGATACTTAAAAAAAATCTACTTACATTCATACAGTCCAACGTAAACGTCCTTTTTGGAAGTCGGTTAGAAAATGCATGCAAAACCATCTGTGATGAAAGTATGCGGAGAAAGAATTTAGCTATAAGTAACGCTTATTTCTGTTTCGTAGATAAACATGAACTGACAGACACACATAAAGATAGACAAAGAAAAATAATAAATATATTAAAGGTAGGTATGGTATGCGTTGTAAATGCTCCCTATTTTCAGTAATTATATTTTACGGTAAATGTTTAATCCTTTTTGGTGGTTAACTATTTATATAGAGAATAATATAAATGTACATATACCTGATTGCTTTGTTAATGTATTTTTAATGTTAATATTACGAGTATATTTAATATTCATTTGCTTTTCGACAACAAATGCCAGTTATTACCAAATATTATGTTATCGATTATTTAAAAATGTTTAGCTCACGCTACGTCCTTTTTTATTCAATGTCCTATATTACTAAGTAGTGAATTGCTTTATTTCTGGCCACGAAATAACGTTACTGCCATATTTTATAACATTACAGTTTTACGAATAATACTATAATACTACACTAGTTGATTACCCGCGTCTTCGTCGTTATCAACCCATATACGGTTCACTGCTGAGCTCGAGTCTCCTCTTAGAATGATGAGAGGGGTTAGGCCAATAGTCCACCACGTTGGCCTTCACGTCAGACTTCACACTGGCAGAGAATTAAGAAATTCTCTGGCGTGCAGGTTTCCTCACGATGTTTTCCGTCACCGTTTGAGACACGTGATATATAATTTCTTCGCCCGCGTCTTCGCCCGCGTGAAATTCAGTTATTACAAATCCCGCAAGAAAAATGTATTTTCCGGGACCAGAATATATTCCGAATTTCACCAAAATCGGATAAATAGTCGCGGCGTGAAAGTGTAACAAACATACATACTTACAACCTTTTGCGTTTATAATATTAATAGGGTTTTTAACAGAAATTAATATAGAAACGTTAGACGCTTGGTAAAAATTCTTTAAAATCACAGAAATTATTATTAAAGAATTATAAATTAAAAAGCAGCTTAATTGTCGTGAGATAACCACGCATTTTTTTTTAGTTGGAAAAATAAAACGCTACAGAAAAACTATAGTAAGCTCCATTCGCACGAGCATTTTTTTAAACGTAAAATATAGTATGAAGTTAAATAAAGGTCTATTTATTTTTAACGTCTGTTAAAAAAACTCTCGTGCGAATAGAGGCTAAAAAGAAACCTTTTATAGCAATTTATTTAAATCGTATTGTAATCGTTACAAACATAAAAGCAAAGTTAATGAAAAATTATCTTATATAAGTATGAGTACATATAAAAATATAATCTACCTGGCGTAATATAAGCCACAATATAATCATTATGAGATTCTTAACTTTTTACCATTGTCATTGTCGTCGTCAGCAAACTTATTTCTATATAAAGCATCCTCATCGATAAGTATGTCAAAGTCTCCAATAGCTGCATCCGAAGGCGTTTTATTCCACCGGACATCTGGAATTCCATTTGGTGGAAGAACAACTGATAAAATACTTTCCACTAATTTATTCTTCAGTATTCTATCGCTTTGAGTCGTTGCTGTCATAGAGGGCGATGAATTCACTTCAATAAGCCACGGCTTCAAATTGTCGTCAATAATAATATCGTAACCGAAACACTCGAAACAATGGCGATCATTCGACATTACCACAGTCACAGCCTTAAGAGAATGTATAATCAGCCAATGGATATCTTTGAATAACCGTTTCGTCACATCTAAGCCTCGTGTGCCTTCTAAATATAGTTTAAAGTTATTGAGACTCAGCTTACCTCCGTGTTCACTGTTATATTCCTCGGCATGCTTTTGAACACTAACATTGGTTAGGTGAACGTATACGTTGTCGAGTTCTGTTACCCTCGTATCGTATTTTATGGCACAGAATCTGCAAAACCCATTCCGGTATATGTAAGCTTTTAAAGGACGAAACGATGTGACTAAAACGTAAATTCTCAAATCGAATTTCTTTCCGCCGATCAAAAGAGGATTATTGATGTAGCGAGATATAACGTACACGTCTTTACTTGATAGATTAGGTGATGAGTGTTTCTTGGATTCCCGAAACCACTTCTTCAATTTGGTTAAGCTGTTTATCAAAAATATGCCATCGCCTTGAGATTTACCACAAGGTTTTAAGATCCACGTTGATTGTCCAAACTTTTTGTATTCTTCGATAAATATGTTATAGTCAGTGGGGAGAACATAAGTAGTGGGAAGAAAATCTAAATATAAATAACGTGTGACTGATCCACCGCCAGGGAGAGTCTCTTGATATTTGTCTGCGACAGGATTGCGGTCCTTTTCTAGGTCTTTGCGATAGCGACGAATGTTTTTCACTAACAAATCTTTACGCACCAGTTCTTGGTGATTTGGGAAATGGTTGATGAATTGATTGTCTTGAAGTGTACCACTATTAAACAGTGCTCGACAATTTAACGTACTAGACCAGTAAATATTCCAATCTTCGTGAGGTGTGACCTGATCCCACCCACGTTTTAGAAAACTATTTATCACAGCAGATTTTTCAAAGTCGGTACAGAATTTTAATATCTTCTCTTTTCTATTAAAAATACGACACTTCTCCTTGCTAGTTGTCATTACATTATAGGTGAATATTGTTTTATAGAAAATTTGGTGAAAACATACGGAAATAATATTTTTATAACGAATTAATATTTTTTCAAAGATTGCACTATTGACATAAATATGTCAATAAACCAAAAATTAGCAGTCTTCCACACAGATTACTGATAATTTCTATAATACCTTTGTCTACTTTCACACCATAAAGTAATAATTATGATTTTTATTAACATCGTAATGTAACTATAGAGGTTGTTTGTTTGGACGCGTATCTCTGGTAACCAACTGGTTGTTAATGGCGATCGTAGTGATTATGTTGGCGATAAATCCGTTGTGATAACAGTCTGATTATAAAGTTTTGAATTATGGTTGTCGTCCACATATTCGCATCGTAAGTATCGGACGCATCGCATCAAATGGATTTTTCATTTTATCGATCGATGCATTGATCTAATTTCCTCTTTGTTTAACGATAGTTAAGTTCCATATTAATATCCTTTACGATCCAGTCGATGACATGACGACCTTCCCAGACAACACAAACACAAGTTCGGGGAGCTACACAACGCTCCCCGAGGTCCCCGATATCTAACATCACCCGGCCGTGGATTTTCTAACTCACGATCTTGGGGGCGTCCGGACTGATTGACTGATTCACTCAGGCCAAGGTTATTAATTCCTTAATGGCCTTCTAACTTTAGGCCAAGCCTAGTCTCTTAGAGAGCCGTTCCGTTCTCTATCCTTCTTTCAGCTTTCGGGTCTCATCAGGCGATGCTTCTTAGCTCACCGAAACCTCCCGGTGACGCCGTAGTGGTCCCACATGGAGCCATCGGCATTTACTCAACACGAAAATCAAATTTAATATAAACAATGTTAATTTCATGTTGTACATGGAATAAGGGTCCGAAATATATCGATATTTAACTTAATATCGATATATTTCGGATTTCATAAAAAACTTTTTTAAAATTTTGCAAACATCAAAAACGCTGTTGTCCATTTTGTGACGTAACAATGTTACTTGATTTACTAATCGTCAAACTATGATTTACTAATTCTTAACTAATTTTTTTATCAAACGCTTCGTGTGTAAGGGATTTATGTGACGTCATGAAACAGTTGAATCCATCATGGCCGACAGGCGTTTTGGCTCGTATTATATATCGTATCGTATCGTATATCGTCAAAAAAATATTTAAAAAATTGAAATTTTCATATAATCACATCAAAAATATGATATTTTTTTTCAATCTAGTAGAACAATACATGAACATTTTAAGACCATTTAAAAAAAAATTTCAACTAGCCTATTGAAAATAGCCGGCAAGAAACACAACAGCTTTTGCATTTGTTATGCACCATTCTAACCACACCGCAATTGACATAAATTATTTAAACGCGAAGTATACAGTTTCTACTCTCCAATGAACATTTAAGTCATAAAGGGTTAACAAATTAAATGAATGCCTTTATCCAGACAAAAGATCAACTTAGTCTCCTAATTGCGTTTATTATTGAAGCTGGGAAGTTACAATTTAAATTGTCTCATAAATCAACAGCTAGGAACGAATTAAGGATTTGAAAGGAATAAATTTAATAAAGGAAGGCTTCTGTGTAATAAATAATGTTGATTATGAGTATGACTTACTCGTGTCATTGTTTTAAACCAAATTTTTTTATAACTTATAGGTATAGAACTTTAACTAATAAAATTAACTTTTTATACATTGAACAAATAAACATATGAACAAGAAGAAGTTTATCATAGGTATTAGTTTTTTTTTGACTTGACAACTTCTTATAATTCGATGGAACCGGCTGCACACTCGAAAAAAGATGACGTCATGCGTCGTTTCCTCGCTCTAGGGTTGCCAACTTCTGTTACAAGAAATAAAGTATATTCTGGTCTATGAAGATTATTAAACAGTGTTTTAGAAAAACGAACATTTTCTTTTGAAAAATGCAACCATTCCATCAGTATTTTCTTATGACGTTGTCACGTTTAACTATCGTCAGTAAACCGACTTTACAGACAACAGATTTATTTTAGTCAAGTTTGATCCGTTAGCCCTTACTACCTACTTACCTACTTAATGCTACTTACACATTATTGTGCATTTTAAGAAATTAAATATCACGCGTCTCAAACGGTGAAGGAAAACATCGTGAGGAAACCTGCATACCAGAGAATTTTCATAATTCTCTGCGTGTGTGAAGTCTGCCAATCCGCATTGGGCCAGCGTGGTGGACTATTGGCCTAACCCCTCTCTTTCTGAGAGGAGACTCGAGCTCAGCAGTGAGCCGAATATGGGTTGATAATGATCCTAAATTGACCTGATATTATTAATAACACTTTTCTGATGAATGTGTATCTATCACACATTTCTGATACTAAACCACGGAATATATTATATGGCAGTATATCTTGAACTACAATACATCGAACTCTGAAGCTATATTAATAGCCTACCTCAAGCGGGGACCTGACTGAGACAAACGAGGTCACAACGGCACCACTTGACCCAAAATTACCTTTCGAATTTGCTCAAGACGATCTTATATATCAAGTTCATTGAGTTACCTGATATTCAAATACAAATGGTAAAACAAAAATAATCAAGATTAATACCTGCCAGCAAATGCCAGTAACTTCTTCGAAGGCTTATTAAACGTAAGCTTATAGAAAAGTAGTATTATAGTGTCAATGATTACGTAATGACAAAATTGCTTGGAAATGAAATGTATTACATGACAGGCTACTTATGTACCTATTGTTAAATGCTGATAAACTAAAAAAGGATAAACCTGGCTGAGTTTGTTGTGGGCTCTTCTCGGACCAAGGCGCGTTTGAAACCCTCGTAACTTTAATTTTAAGTTTTCGAATAATTATTATCACCATTATCTTAAGTTTAATATTGTTACCTGACGTTTCGAAAGAGCTTGTAAACTAAGCCTATTTGAAATAAATGAATTTTGACTTTGAAGTTGAATTCGAATTGTTTTGAATAACATTTCGTATTCCGTAACAGTTATAGGAAGTTGGTGGTGTTGTGGTGCTTTGGAGAGCACGTTAAGCCGTCAGTCCCGGTTATTATTATTAACATCTGATCATCATCATCATCATATCAGCCGATAGACATCCACTGCAATACACAGGCCTTTTGTAGTGACTTCCGAACATCACGATCACGTGTCACGAGCGTGCGATCACGAGTCGCAGAGATTCGCTGGATGCAGGAGGCTCATCCTCCTGCATCCAGCGAATCTCTGCGACTCGCGATGTCGTCAGTCCATCTGGCCGGAGGTAGACCAACACTGCGCTTTGTAGTGTAGGGGTCGCCATTCTAACACCTTGGAATTAAAAGTTCTTGTAAACCTAATTGAAAAAAAAACAGTTTTTTTATTCCAAATTATCCTATTCATGCAGATTAGCTTGTATTCATATTTTAGGTATATTTTACTTTTTCTTCAAGTACCAGGCCAATTTACATTAAAATTCGCATAAAAATTAGTATCAATGAAAAAAACAGTATCAATGATTAGCAAGAATAATTAAACAACCAATCTATGGCATGTTTTCCCGTTTTTGTCAGTCCTCTGTTATAACAATATAACCTTTGACACCAATTGTATGTATCTAAGTGTTTGACTAACAGTCAAACGGCATAGATTTTACCACAGAATATATATAGAGCTAAGGCTAAGTGGATATATCCGTGGATTTAACAGCCTTGCACGCAGTGAGCCCTGCAGTCAAAGTCGTGGAGTAAAGTAAATTTGCACAAGTGAATGCAACGTTTTCTGCACGTAACTCCCACTTTTCGTTTAAACAGGGAACTGTACAATCAACTTTGTTGAATTACCAGAAACTTGAATGCTTTAATGAACGTTACTTGTAGGCATAAGTATATCTCTCTCTCGTTAGATGAAACATGACTAATATTATTTAGTCATGTTTCATCTAACGAGAGAAATGCCAAGATATAATTATAACATAACACATTTACTTATAAAGTATCTTTTATTTCACCAATTTCAATATTGTAATGTATTTCATTACGCACATGTGCTGTAATGTAATATATTTTTATCATTCGCCTAAAAAAGAGCAGTAATTTTTAAATCTTAGCAAAGAGTTTTTATGTCAGAAAATTGCTCAACATTTTATAAATTAAATTAACTTTGTGAGATAAAAAAAAAATTACCATCGCACTGCAAGACACCAGGTAGGTTTCCATCCCTACGTCATTGACATTCCTAGGACTCGTACGAAGCGATTTTCTTATTCGTTTCTTATACGTATGGCTAGGGTATGGAACTCTCTCCCGAAGTCAGTATTTCCTAATTCTTACAACTTGGGCATCTTTAAGAAGAGAGTGAATAGGCATCTTCTAGGCAAGCGCGTATCACCTTAGGCCACATCTACATTTACCATCAGGTGAGGTCGTGGTCAAGCGCGAGCTTATTTCGTATAAAAAAAAACAAAATAATAATAAAAAACATTTAATTCTTTCATTTTAATAATTTTGACAAACATTTATCTGTATCAGAAACACAAAAATATTAATTTACTTTATGAGTGATAGTGGCTGTTTTGGTGCATTTGCCTAAAAAACGCTGGTTCTCGTGCTTCGCTATCTGTGTAAAAATGACAAGCATGTCAAAATGCCATCATATGAAAAACAGGCAACGATGCAAATTCATTTTCAGAAAGTGTGTTTCCTCGCAAATGTGTTATAAAACGTCGTATGACATACGTGTGCTTTGATAATTACATCCTCTGCTTCCTTACTATAGCTCTCGCCATCGGCTTGAGCTGCAATATCGCCTCGTCTGTAATTTTCAACTTACCGCACTTATATCATCAGATACACATCAGAAAACATCAGAAAACACATTTTTCTGTTTTTTAATCACTAAAATGTACAAAAGCAGTCATTGGATAGCAACTGTAACAATGGCAGTAAATAATTATGCGACATAAATATTTTCCTAATCCTACGACAAAACCAGCCAGGCGAGTAAATTTATGTGCATTCCATGGATATTTATCATGGTAAATGCGCCGCGCGTTCATACAAGGAAATGTGTGGGAAATGCGAAAAACAGTATTACTGAATCGAAACCAAACTTTGGTTAAAATAATTTGGAAACTTCGTTGTTAATATTATTTTGATAAAATAATTTTGGAGGGTAAATTCTATCACACTTTCCTATATAAAATGGCGAAAGTTGATTTATGTGTGTATTTGTTAATTCTTCAAGCCGTAACGTAAACTGGCTGGCTGAACGTAAGCTTTTACTTACTCAGAGGCACAATTATCCGCCCACATTAATACATTCGCGTCTAAAAGTGCACGGATAATTGTGCCTCTAAGTATATTAAGATATAAGTACATTTTAAGATATGATTAGAGAAGAGACGAGTTTACTTATCTGTACTAATATTACAAAGAGGAAAGATTTAATTGTTTGTTTGTATGTTTTGAATAGGCTCTGAAACTACCTACGGGACGGATTTAAAAACTCTTTCACTGTTGGGAAGTTACACTATCCCCCATTATCCCCATACTACGGAAATGGTTTACTAGTGTAATATATTTATAAGCTTATGTTCAGTGTTGGACGTCCATAGCCTGACATGATGCTAAAGATGAATCTTATAATAAAACTGGTTGAATTCTATACATTAATTCGCAATTTGAGATTTTACTTATACCATTTGTAACAACAAACGTTAGCGTGGCATAACGGACGACAGCGCCATTTAGAATGTATACTTATAATACGAATTCTGTCATTTTATACATTCTGTACATTAAAGATATTTAAAAAAATTTGTTTATTAATTAATATAATTGATACTGAAGCTAAAAAATTTTTTTAGATTTTTTGTCTGTCTGTCTGTTCGTGTTTTTTTGTTATTCGGGCATCACGCTGAAACTACTGAATGAATTCAAATGAAATTTGACACGGTCTAAGACCATAACAATTTAACTATTTAAATAAATATAAGAAAATGCAGTAAATGACATGATTATGACACGCAATTATTGTATACGCCCGCGACTTCGTCTGCGTGAAATTTAGTTTTTCACAATTCCCTCGGGAACCATGGATTTTACCGGGATAAAAAGTAGCCTATGTGTTAATTCAGAGTAAAGTCTATTTCCATTCCAAATTTTTGTCAAATCGCTTTAGTAGTAGCGGCGTTATAGAGTAACATACATCCAAACATCCATACAAACTTTCGCGTTCATAATAGTAGGATAAGTTACCTCGGATCTTAATAAACCATAATACTCCGGATCTCAACTAACTTTGCCCTGGTTTACTAACTTTATGCCGAATAGGAATATAATTGATCACTACCAATTACCTACTACAAAACTTACTAAGGCCATTTGGGAGAGATTAGTCATGAATCATTAGATATAATATAATATATCGGTTTAGCGCAAATTACTTCGGTCCAATTTTTTATTATTCTACGTAGAGAAATATTTTTTACTGCGGTGCATTTTTCATGTATTACTTATTGTATTATTCATTTATTAGGTACTAGCGACCCCGCACTAGAAAGCGCAGTGTTCGTCGACCCCCCACCAGGTGGACTGACGACATTAAGCGAGTCGCAGGTATTCGCTGGATGTAGATGGCTCAGTATCGTGATGTTTGGAAGTCTCTACAAAGGCCTATGTCCTGCAGTGGACGTCCATAGGCTGATATGATGATGATTGAAAGCGCAGTGTTGGTCGAACCCCCACTAGGTGGACTGACGACATTAAGCGAGTTGCAGGAGTCGCTGGATGCAGATGGCTCAGTATCGTGATGTTTGGAAGTCCCTACAAAAGGCCTATGTGGACGTCCATCGGCTGATATGATGATGATAATGATGGAGAACTGTAAAAAAACAAAAAAAGTGATAATAAATTATATGATATTGAAATATTAGTATAGATATAGATAAGCTCTTTCATTTGATACCCATATTGTAGAAGTACATTAAAAATAACTATTCCGCCATCTTGGGTGGTCTGCCATATTGTATTTAGAATAACGTCATATAATATATCGTGCATTGTCATCCAATCTTAACGTGTATACAAAATTTCAGCTCAATCGGTTGAAGATATCTACTTCAAAATTGAGCTCAAAGAATCCACCGTAACATCCTACATACATTGAAAGTTAAATAAAAGCTTTTAAAAAAAAAACTCACTGTTGTAAAAATTTTCATCGTTAGGTTATATTTTTCATTTTCACCGTAAATGAGATCATTTGTGCGGCACTTGGATGGTAAAGCCGGCGCTTGGGAGTATTATTTAAATATTATTTTTGTTGCTGAAATTTCATTTTCCACCTTGGTAAAACGTTTTTCACAAATTTCATTACATTTTGTTCTTTACATTTAACGCTAATTTCTAAACCAATTTTACTTTTTCAGAAAGATTCCAAGCTATTTGTTGTTACAATAGTTTTTCACATTAAAATGCTGAACAAAATACTTGCGTTTGAATAAAAGTTGGTTTTTAATACAATTTTCTTCGTTTCAGAAGTTAATTTAAATCTTGACGCAAATTACGTAACATTTTATTTTACCTTTTTAAAACTGTGAAGTTTCATGTTGAATTCATAAAAATAAGCAGAAAGCGCTAAGTAAAAGCGCATACAGCAGCGTTTGTGCGGTGAGCATTTTCTGGTAATTTGCACTTTAATGAGTGAGCTTGCAAAATATCATTACTACGGAGTTGAGGCTTTCTATATGCAAAATGGGCAGGAAGTGTTGACCACGCTGTCGAGGATATATTTTGGGCGTAATGTTTTAGTATATTTTGTTAAAATACTGTAAAAGTTCTACTAAAACACACTGTACCTATGTTAGGAAAAACGGCATATACAGGAGGTTAATTATGTAGGTTTAACAGACAACGACAATGTCCATGGAAGGTTGCTCGTAAAGAAATACTGTCATAATCTATCTCTATAATCTAAAGAATACTATTCAGTTCAAACTGGCCTTCTTATATAGAGTACCTAAATACCCAGTGAAGTCACTGAAGAAAAAAACTTTTTTTTGGCACTAAAGAAATACATTACACAGACATTACTTGCAGTATATTCAGTGTACTTTTAAAAAATTATTTATATTATTCATTTCTAGTATTCACAGGTATAACGAAAGGAAACCAAAATTCTATTTCAAGTTTAAAGGTGTATTCGTTCCAACTTTGTTCCTTCCAATTTCGCTACATAAAAATGTATGGAAGTTTTAACTCTAAACTTGTTTCGCGCGAAACATGTAATACGACGCAGCCTGAAATTTTCCGAATACGTGCTTCAATTTAGAATATTTTCCCTCGGTCTATATGGCGTGCTTCAAGCGCATAAAATCAATCGTCGTGTGTGTACTCGGGTATGTTTATAAACCTGCAGTGCATGAATGGATTCGGGTTCTGGATTAAAATCCGCGATGCACTAGATTTAAATCATTAGATTATATCGAAATTTTAGACCAGCGATTAGGGAAAATTGAAGGAATTACATGTAGCTCTCGTTTTATTTTCATTCGTTCGTTAATCGTTAACAACCCATTTACGGCTCACTGCTGAGCTCGAGTCTCCTCTCAGAATGAGAGGGGTTAGGCCAATTAGTCCACCACGCTGGCCCAATACGGATTGGCAGACTTCACACACGCAGAGAATTAAGAAATTCTCTGGTATGCAGGTTTCCTCACGATGTTTTCGTTCACCGTTTGAGACACGTGATACTTAATTTCTTAAATGCCCACAACTGAAAAGTTGGAGGTGCATGTCCCGGACTGGATTCGAACCCACATCCTCTGGAATCGGAGGCAGAGGCCATATCCACTGGACTATCACGGCTCCTTTTTATTTTCATTGATTTGCTACATTTCAGAGTTATATTGCATATCACATCACACTAATACTAAGGCAAAAGTTTGTGTGTGTGTATGGTATAAGTAAAATCTCAAATTGCGAATAAATGTATAGAATTCGACCAGTTTTATTATAAGTATGGATAGATATAGATAAAGATAGATATAAAAGGAAGCCAAAAATAAGATGTCACTAACAACGTTGTTGCCATCGAAATGAGCGATCCAACAGCGCTAAAACTTTACAGAATGCAGGGGCTGATGACGATAATAACCTGGTAACGAACGAAATACGACTGAAGTATAATGGAAACACTGAATACGTTTTATTACATTTTTAATCCAGATGATTAAAACGAGCCGAGAGATAATTTAATTTTAATTTGGATTAATTCTGATGAAAGCCGTTAGTTAAAACCATAGTTTTATTACAGAATATATAATGATACAATTATGTTTTAATTTTATTCTGTTAAGCAGAACCAGTGTTTTTAGAGGCCTTATAAATTATTGATTTGGTAATTTACCGTAAGCAAACAAAAAGTTTATAATATTATAAACACATAAAATTAATTCTATTGTATTAGGGAATTCAATTTTAATTGTTTTTTTTTTATTTATAAAAGCGCGCTTAATTGTACGCCGGCCTTCGGCTTTAGGGTGTTGTGATTTTGTATTTTTTATATATAAAACATAAGAAAAGGGGTCGAAAGTGTACATCGATTTTCACGCGGATGAAGTCGCGGGCATCTGCTAGTTTATAATATTAGTAAGGAAGTAGGATGAAATATTTGTTCATACATTATTTCATTAGTTAACAGCTCGTGGGTACACACGGTTATGGGTAAAATGTTTAGAGCGAAAGTCAAATTTATCCGGTTTAGCGGTAACAGCGTTTATTTATTTGCACGTAGTTTCACCGGCGCTGAGTCTCAGCCACAATTGTCAGAGTTTTAATTGGATGGGCTTAACATGGGCTTAAAATAGCTTCTATTTGCTTTTATCGGCTTCGCTCAGGTAATATTTCAGTTTAATAACATTTTGACGGGGTGACGTGAAACATGTTTTAATTGGTGTAAAAAAATATTTTTGTATAACGCTCTCGATGCGTTTTAATTTGTTTTATAAATAAGTGGGTTTGGTTTTTTGAATCCTATTAATATTGATTGCTCTTAATTTTTACATGTAAATAGATTTCACTCTGGATTAACACATAGGCTACTTTTCATCACGGAAAAATCCATGGGTCCCGTGGGATTTGCGAAAAACTGAATTCAACGCGGATAGAGTCGCGGGCATCCGCTAGTATTTAATAAAACTAATAAAAAATTCCATAAACTTTATAAAGTTTTGTTTGTATGAAACTGTCATGGTCTAGGGTAGTGCCTGTTCCCAAAAAAAGCCAAAGCTCAGAAGTATGTGACATTAGGCCTATCGCAGTATTGTCCGTTTTCGGAAAATTGTTTGAATCAATATTGGAGAGTCGAATAAGAAAGCAGTTTGAATACCAACTAACTGATGTCCAACATGGGTTCCGGGCGGGTCGATCAACTTGTACGAACTTGTTGGCATTTTGGACTTACGTGACTGGGGCAGTTGATGGTAGTTCACAGGTTGACGCAGCTTATTTTGATTTTCAAAAGGCGTTTGATGCTGTTGATAATGACGTGCTTCTTAATAAGTTTGCTTCTGTTGGATTTACGCCATTACTACTTAATTTCTTCTCCAGTTACCTAAGAAACCGGAGGCAGTACGTTCAGTATGAGGGACATCGTTCGGAACCTTATTTTACACATTCTGGTGTAAGTCAAGGAAGCAATCTAGGACCACTGGAGTTTCTAATATTGATCAACGATTTGCCGAATGTGATTACCCATGCTAGGTGCCTACTGTTTGCAGATGATTTGAAAGTTTTATAACTTCACCTTATGAAAGATAAGGTGGAGCGCGTTTCCGATGCCCAAATTTTACAGAATGATGTTGATAACGTGTTGCAATGGTGTACTCGTAATAAATTATTTTTTAACATTAATAAGTGCTCCGTCATTACATTCAGTCGAATGGTTGAACCGATTGTAGTTACTTACAAACTAGGCGACACAAATCTTTTGCGTGTAACGACAATTAGGGATTTGGGAACGACTATGTCAGAAAATTTGACATTTCGTAGCCATATACAAGAAATAAGTACCAAAGCCTATAGGACTCTAGGGTTTGTGCTCCGCCAGTCACAACATTTCAAATCTATTGAGGTTATAAAGCTTTTGTATAACGCATATGTGAGGAGTAAACTGGAGTGTAATTCCATCATATGGAATCCATTTGAGCATAAGTACGTAGCTATGGTGGAAAAGATCCAGAAAAAATTTATTAGATGGCTCTACAGGAAGCAATATGGCTATTCAGTTGGGTACCCCACCATATATCCAAGTCTGTTTCTCCTTGGTATGACCGGGTATGACAAATTGGAGTTAAGGCGTAAGGTAGCTTTGTTAAAATATGTAATAATTTTAGTTCAGGGCAAAGTGAGTAATTCTGCCATACTAGAAACAGTAGGTTTGCATGTCCCGGACAAATACGCTAGTGCGCGACGTCGCCATTTATTTGTTATACCGCATGGCAGGACAAAAGTGACTCAGCACGCACCGTTAGCGCTTGCGCTGCGCCTGCTCAATGATCTAACTGGTAACAATTTAGAATTGGACGTTTTTCACTCTCCACCGCACATGCTTTTAAAAACCATTAAATTATTATTAATGGAGTAAGTTGATGTTTTTTCAGGCATTTAATTTTTTATGTTTTGTTAAATTGTTAAATATATTATTGTTATTGATTAATGTTTTTTGTATTTAAATTATTAATGTTTTCTTTCTTTTTTTTTTCTCTATTATGTTATTTTTGTTATACTTTGTAATTTTGTTTGTATTATTCTAATGTATGTATAGCCTGGGAAGACGAATTGGGCAACTGTAATGTCTTCCCGGGTATTGATTAAGTAAATAAATAAATAAATAAAACGGTCTATTCGTTTCGAGACGAAATTAATATCTTAGTAGTTATAACCCCATTGATTCACCATGGCGGTGGACCCGGCCAACCATTATGCCCATGGAAAACTAGTTAATATTCCTTCCTTCTAAAATCTCCGCTCATACATCAATACAATAAAAAAATACTCATTAGAATTCCACAGACAGATATATAATACTTAATTTTCAATACTTTCTTCGGGGGCTATAAATAAAAGATGTGTGATGATCATCGATGTTTTATTAAAAAGTGGATGCACAATCAGCGACCAAAAAACGTCCTCACTCAATGAGTGCCAAACACAACTTCTTGGCACTCAAATTCAACCCTAAACTCAATACTTAAGACTTGAACTTGACTTTAATATTGGACTATATTTATAGACCTTTAGGTATAATTTTCTTTACCAATAATTCTAAAACTATCAAAGCAAAATTGGCCAGTTTTTAAGTGAAATTTTCTACATGATTGTGCGAAGAGGTCAATGGTGATGATGTTTTAAATAACGATGCCTTACTATAACGATGAATTTATTATTGCGAAAATGAAGCCAGAAGTACGTAAATTCAAACAAAGGTTATATTTAAGTAAAGACTTTTATACAAGCTCAGTAGTTTCTCTCTGTAAAGGCGAACTCGTATCACAAAGGGTATTTATAATATTCCAGCATAAATGCCAGCGACATTATATTCTATGCAGAATTAATTTAAAAATATTAACTCTTGTTCTCTTGTATTTCTGAAAATATATTGTCGTATGACTTTCATACAAATATTTAAAAAATGTAAATTCAAAAGAGCAAATAATACGTATTAATATAATAAATTCTTAGTTATTACCAGATTTTTCTTTTTTGACTCTTCCACTGAAACGGAAAACAGACAACTTGAGCCTCAATAACAGTAAGGTACGATACCCACTCCTAATACAGTATTTCCCGACTACGAGTAGTTGTAGGAGAAAGGGAATATTGGTCTAAAAACTAAACTAAACTAAAAAAAAAGCTCAGTAGTTTTCAAATCAATATTTATGATATATCGATTTGAAAATTACTAGATAATTTTCGAGTCTAGGTGGGTTAAATTTTCAGTAAAATTTATCAGTTGGAAAGTTATGGGTATTACACCCCCGTGCCTCGCCAACTGTATTTAAGCAGCTTAGTGAGTCCTAAACTCCATATCTTTTGTTTGACCTGGCCCTGTAGGTTGTTAAAATAGGCTGAAATTGTTTAATAATTTTTAAGGCTATATAATTTTAAAGTGGTTTATAGTCTATTGATATAGTCTCAATTCTGAGTTATATAACAGTCAACACTGAGTAAAATTGTTTCACGCAAAACAATTACGTGTCTTAAGGGTTACTAGTATCCCCTTACAAAATTAGTGATACCAAGACCTTGCAAACTAACTCGATTTCTCCGTAAACAGTGCTATTTGCTTGCCGCCCGCTAAAGACCTCTGTAAACAGTAATTTTCCCTTCGTTTCGTAGACACGAACACCTTTCATTCAATCGATATAGGTCAAGACAAGTACTAGTAGGCATATTTATGTTCCTCTTTTATCCCGATTAATTGCGTTCTTCCTTAAGATTACTTTTGTTAATCAATGACTTGGGTGTTTTATCACCTGATGTTAAATGACCGTGAAATATAAAATTGTATTGCGCTAATGTGGAAGTTGGATTAGTTTTATTTTTAAATTTTTGTCTATCTATAGTTTAGGAACAGGTGAACCAATTATAATGGGACTTTCACTACTTACGAGTATAGGTTGCTTTTAATCCAGTAATAAACCATTACTCCCGTGGGTTTTGTGAAAAACTGAATTTCACGCAGACAAATTTGCGGGCGTTCGCTAGTATGCACAGATAATATAATTTACTAGCGGGCCCGGTCAAGCTTCACCTTGACATATGTGCACTTCTTTCTTATCCCTACCCTACTCCTACCATACTCCTACCCTAACTGTACCATACTCCTACCCTACCCGTCTACCCGTAGTACAATTGTCACAAATCATCTGCTTACCAATTTTTAGCTTTATACCATGAAAATTGCGGAATGCTCATTCTATAGCTTGGCAACTCCGTTCGTAACACTCCCAATGCAGGAGCGGGCCGGGGGGCGTGTAGCGATTAATGAAAAACCCACGATTGACGCACCTCACTTCTCCGCACGCACGATTTCACACCTGCCTTTCCCCTCGTCGCCCGTATTTCATGGGAGTGTCAGTGTAACTTGCCAAACCCAGACTATAACTCCCCCCCCCCCCCCCCCCAGTGAGAAACAAAACACATTGAGGGAAGTGTCACAAAGAAACAAAACACATACAGACAGGCACACACACTTTTACATTTATAATATTAGTATGTTAAGTAAACAATAAGTACTTAGTAGAGCTACAATGTTTCATTCATAAAGTAACGCTAATAGAAGAGTGTTAAAAAAACAACATAATGTGATCTATAACAGGAACGTGCCTCGAATGGCGTTGCTCAAGATGTTATGTTTATGATTTTTTTACGTCCTTCTTACGAATGGGCTCCATATTTCTTCGTTCGCGCACGAATTCAATTTTGCTTCTACTAACCTAAAAGTATGAGATGTTTGAGATATCTCATTTTTGTGTTAGTCTATCATTATCATCACTATTATCAACCCATATTCGGCGCACTGTTGAGCACGAATCTCCTCTCAAAATGAGAAGGCTTAAGCCCTAGTCCACCACACTGGCTGTGATAGCCCAGTGGATACATCTGCCTCCGATTCCGATAGTGTGAGCCGAATAGGGGTTGATTCCTCACGATGTTTACGATGTTTTTCCATCACCGTTTGAGACACGTGATATTTAATTTCTTAAAATGCACATAACTGAAAAATTGCATGCCCGGTCCGAATTCAAACCTATGCCCTCTGAATCGAAAGCAGAGGTTACACAACATTACACTAGGCTATATCACGTCTTTGATCGTCGTTTTTATAAAGAGAGAGAAAGTTTGTGGTGTTGTAGGAACATCGATTGAATTGAACCGATTTTTGGACACTACGAAAATTCTTTCACCACTAGAAAGCCACGGTATTTCTGAGTGTCGTAAATTATTACATCTCCGTAAAGTATCGATTTCAAAGCTTGAAACTACAAATCACGCCTAACTGACTGGTGCCAAGAACTTCAAAAATGTTCGCTGCATTTCCTCGTTGAATTTTTCATTTGATTTTTTGCGCTAAAATACGAGCTGGCTCTTTTGTCACTTGACTTTCACACTCTTAATTAAAATTTAAAAATAGTTTAGTGGCAATGTTCGCTTGCTTCATTGTTCAAATAATTTTGAATATTGAACGAGTTTCAACCACTGTTTTGGACATAGTTGGACTTATTATTGATACTCCTTATATAAGTATAATTATATCGGGGAATAGACAAAATTCCACTTTTGATAACGGAGAAGCCGTATCCTCATTGAAATACCTAATTACTTACACGATTAACCACTCCCAGATTTACTATGTATCCTGATACTCATGGTATGTCTGTATGCTAGGTTCTACGCTTTTCGTGTTAAGGATGGCAGATACACAAAGTAACACTATCGATCATTAACGGAACGTTCGCTCAACTTACACTATTGATCAGGTATATCACTGACTGAACACTAGAGTGGTGGCAGGGGGCTCCACATTCTGTCAAGTGACCGGTTACGCGCCATTTTGACGCGATGCTATTGGACGAGAGTCAAGTGATCGTATTCTGATGATAAGTAATGATGCAATCTTAGATGGAAATGGGCTAACTAGTTAGGAGGAGGATGAAAATTCACACCCCTTTTCAGTTTCTACACCACGGCCATGGCCGAAACCTCCTACCAGCTAAACCTTTACCTTACTACTACATCGAAAACTAAACCGTCTAACGAAAAAAGAATATCGAAACATTTCTAATACGAACAACTTTTTAAGGAACACTTTGCAGTGGGACCGTAATATAAACTCAATCGTCACCGAGCGCCGTAAAATATCATGCAAATGAGATATTACCTATTCCACGGATTACGTTCTCAACTCACGTAGATGAAAATTTAAGTTAAACATATTATCAGAACTCGACTTTACGATCGAAAATGTGATGCCTGCGAGATGTATTTTTAAAATTTCAATCTTAAGCTCGAAAGCTTTTTATTTGCCCATTTCTTGGCTGTGCTGTTTCAAAACGTAGCAAATAACATGAATCAAATTTGCAGAGGAACTGAAAACAATTCCATAATTTTAATAACATTACTTTCGATATTATTGTGTTTTTATTATTATTTCCTTTTGAATATTTAGTTTAATTATATAAAATAAAGCTCAAGTAGGCAATATCAAGAAAGACGTATCATGTATTTTACTAAAACCTTTTTAACCTAGGTTTTTCTATAAAATCTCATGTAATTATTTTAAAATTTGTCAATAAGTACCAATGTAGGTACGTCTTCAACTGGTGATTATGGATTAGATTTACAATTTTCAAATCAATCAATCAATCAATAGACCCTTGGGCCATGGAGTCGCAGTGCCAAAAAATTTTACCGAATAATTTCACCGCGGCTAGTTGCCTCGACTGGTGACAAAAGGGCTGGCTCATTTTTTGCGCAAAGGATCAGCCTGGCTGACCAGCGCAGAAATGCAGCCAGTATTCTTGCCACCATTCCACGTGGGCATGATTTGTGTAGTTATTAGAATAAGTTAGCTTAAGTTCCTTATTGTTTCTCAATAAAAAAAAAACAATCAATCAATTTTTAATTTTAAAATTGTCTCATTTAAAATTGTGGTGATCCATCTGATTCTAAGTTTCGCTATTCTTTGAATATATCTCTATATCCAAACTGAGGAATAGTTTTGCTGATATCTCGTTCTATCTATAGAATCGTGTTAGACCTCTGTCTTAAGAAATTTTATAGAGAGACGAAATTCAAACTCTTACTGGCTAGATTAAGATAGTAACTGATGAAATCGAAAACTATTCCAAAAATAGCGTATTTGGATTACTATTTATTTATTTATTTATTTATTTATTTATTTATTATATATCCTTAGTATGCTTACAGCTAAGCCAAAACGCATACAAAGTACAGACTTACAATATAAAAGATAAACAAATTACAATATAATCACTATACAATACAAACATAAATTGCATATTTCCATAAAAATTAAAATTAAAATTCACAGCTGTTTACAACATCAATAAATACATGAAGTTTTATATCAAAAATATCTAGATCTTGGCGCTGAGCAATCAACGAATTGAGCATCGACAGTACCCGATTAGTTGGGGCATTTCGAGCATATTGCGTACGGAACGACTTGATAGCGAAAAAAGGTCGCTTACGACACGACCGAAGCAACTTGCCTGGTTCTCGAACCGACAAGGCACATCGCGACAGTGCGTCCGAGTTATCCACTTTATTGTGTATTAGCAGGAAGTAATGGATGAGAATAGCTCTCTTTCGCCTTAACTCCAGAGTGTCTAGCCCCACCATACCAGACACAAACAAGGAAGGGTACAAATATGGGTAATAACCGTAAATTTTTTTATACAAACCACGCGCGAATTTTTTTTGGACTTTCTCAACGGCAAGTGTATGAGTAGCACATAACGGACTCCAGACAGGTGAGTTGTACTCCATCTTACTGCGGACATACGCATTGTACAATGTATAAAGTATTAACGGATTAGTGAAACGCTTACTCTGCCGCAATACAAATCCTAAAAGCTTATGCGCCTCTTTGCATATTGTGTTAATATGATCGTTAAAAGTTAGCTTGGCGTCGACCGTCAGACCTAAATCTCTGATTTGCGATACCCTCTCCAGAGTATCACCAGATATCCTATAGTCAAAGACAACACTATTATTTTTATAGGTCAACGTTATGACTTTACATTTTGATACATTAAATTCCAGACAATTCATATGTGACCATCGAACTACGTTATTAATATCCTCCTGCAGCAAAATGCAGTCTTCGTATTTTTTGATACCCAGTAACAATTTTAAATCGTCAGCAAACATCAAACATTTGGCACTTTTTAGAACATAAGGCAAATCATTAATCATAATTAAAAATAACGTAGGACCTAACGTGCTACCTTGACTGACTCCAGATCGCGTTGAGTAGTATTCTGACCGGTAACCTGCTATTTGTACATATTGACGTCTGTTGGTTAAATAATTTTGAAAGAAATCTAAAAGCTTAGGTGTGAACCCCATGTGCGATAACTTTTCCATCAGTACATCTATTTCCACGCGATCAAATGCTTTTTTGAAATCAAAATAAGCCACGTCGACTTGCTTACCACCATCCATTTCGGCCAAAGAATAGTCGACGAAATTTATATGGTTTGTTAGTGTAGATCGACCAGATCGGAACCCGTGCTGGCATTCAGACATGTAAATTTGTATTTGCTGAGTGATTTGTTTGTTAATAATGTTTTCAAATATCTTGGCAAACACAGAAAGTACAGCAATCGGTCTGAAGTTGTCGATGCGGTTATTAGACCTTTCCTTAGGGACGGGGGTAACTCTGGATACTTTCCAAATATCAGGATACGTTGAAGTAGTTAACGAAAGATTATATAAGTAATTTAAAGGCTCTGCCAGTAGACGTATACAATCTTTGGCGATAAAAGGCGGTACCGTATCTGGGCCCATACACATGTTTGCTTTAATTTTCTTCGCGGCTTGTATTATGCTCTTGTTGGTAATTAAATCATAGTCAATTCGTGAGGAAGATTTATAGTATATACTATTATCACTAGCTATGCAATCATCTACTATAGGCCTGTTCACCAAAAATACTGATTCAAAATAAGAGGCAAATGATTGTACTGCTTCTTGTCCACTAATAACTTTGTCGTTGTGGATAAACTCTGCATTGGCCGATTTTAAGATTCTTTGATTTTGTAAAAAGTGCCAAAACTTTGTTGGATCACTACAAATATTACTTTCAGTACTGTTAATGTAATTTTGATAAGCGTTATTTACTAAAATTTTTACTAATTCCCTATAATACCTAAACATTTCCAAATTAAAAAGTTTTCCTTCGGATTTATACCGCTTGTGATTAAAATGCTTTAATCTAATATATTTTATTATTTCGGCTGTATACCATACTGGATATGAGTATTTAAAATTCCTATCTAACATTTTTTTAAGCGGAACATGTTCATGAAAACAGTCGTATAATACATCATAGAATACTTGTACTGCTGTATTTACGTCATCGACACTATACAAAGCTTCCCAGTTAATCGCCGCTATGGTTGCGTACAACAACAAATAATCCCCCTTACGCCAGTTGAGCTGTTCGCGCGGCTCGCCCGAAGTGGGGAGGTGCGCGGGCGGCGTGGCGCGCTCAGGCCACTTCAGCGTGAGGCTGAACTCGAGCGCGGGATGGTACGCGTCTGGAGGCACGAGCGGCTCCGCTCGCGATACTCCCGAAATGTACTCGTTGTCATAACTACTCAGCACCAAGTCTAGAATACCACCATAATTATTCACAACAGTGTTAAACTGTTTTAATTTACAAAACTCCAAAGTACAACTAAATTGACTCCTTACGTACTGACTACAAGAATTCAAATTAAAATCGCCTAACAACAAAACCTTTAGTTCGGGAAATTCAGACATAATAGTTTCTATTACATTAAACATGTTTAAATAAAAATCATCATTAGAACTCGGCGGGATATATATCACTCCGCATAGGAACTTAACATTTTTACACGAAACTATTGCAAATACCGCTTCAATGCTTTTATCATAATTTACGACGTCTTTAATTACGCGAACACAGTATGAATCGCGCACCGCTAACAGAACGCCCCCCCAACCGGCGTCGTGCGCACGATCGCAACGAATCACTGTATACCCTTGTGGAAACAACTCAGCATCATAAATGCCTTTTGTTAAGAAAGTCTCAGTAAGCGCATAGATGTCGTATGGTTGAGATAATATTGAAAGTTTAAACGTATCAATCTTACTACGTAGCCCTCTGACGTTTTGATATAGGATATGACAGGATTTAGTCCTGCTTTTGTTCGGTTTGTTTCCGAAATCCATTTCGCCACACCTTCAAACATATATCTTCAGGCCAATTTTTTCCATCTAGAATTTGACCTTCATATTTTGAAAGAATACCTATTTTAAAAGACGCATAATGTCCGCGGGATTTTAAAGTTTCGACAACACATTTTTCATTCGCACACAGACTTTTTAGATGCTCAGCTATCTCATTGTATAATTGTATTGTATTGTATTGATTGTATAACTCGATGCTCGTACAATGCTCAAATAGAAATCTCTCAAATCAAATAATATTTTAGCGTCTGTAAAATGATTCTGGGTCTCACAAGAAGGTCTAAAACAAAAGACCACTATTCCGTTTCTAATTACGGTCTCTAAAGGGTCCATTAACGAAAGCGCCCGGTGCCTTTTCATCACACGACAAACAATGAATGGTAGCCATTTCGTCGTCGGTAACTTACCCGACGTAGGTATCAACCGAAACGAATTACTGGAATTGGAATGTCGAACGCCATTGGAATTGAATTTCTAAGATCACATAGGGACACAATAATAGTTACTTACACTATAAAAGGCTGTGAAGAATGAATGGATGGATATGCATCTTTCCTGGACTTAAGGTGTGATGGATGAATGGACGGATGGATAACTTACCATTTACATGATTGGTCGCCATTTCGTCGTCGGTAACTTACTCGACGTAGGTATCAACCGAAACTATTTAGGTACTGGAATGGAATGTCGAACGCCATTGGAATTGAATTTCTAAGGTCACATAGGGACACAATAATGGTTATGTACCTATTGGATGAATGGATGGATGTGTAATTTACTTGTACCTATTACGTTGAGATGGATGAATGGATGGATGGATGGATAACTTACTATTTACATGTTTACCATATACATATTTCGTCGTCGATAACTTCAACTATTATCAACCTGTACTTAAGGTGTGATGGATTACATAGTGATGCCAGTTTTGCCTTGACATCACTGTCTTAGCACCGTCTTCAAACTGATCAGTAGGTAGAAAATATTATAATGTTATGTACTCGTATGTATATTTTTTGCTTTTCAGTAATAAGATATACTTATTAATAAAAATACAACCTTGATTTAAAATTGACCAGAATTAAGAAAAAGACTTCAAGTTCAGCCCTTAAGATGAAGTTGGGTCAAGTGATTCCATCGTCACCCTCTCAAGAGGCTTCTCGAGAAAAGGTCGACGTAGATTCAAAATTACGATTTTAAGGAGATTTTATTATTAAATGGATTCATTTTAAAATAACAACAAACGATTTAAAAATTTTCATGTGCGACTATTTTATTTACTTCGACGACTTCAGTAGGTATTAAAACAATTAAAAGATACACTCTGCCTAGTAGATATAAGAAAAAAATTCAAAATTCATTTATTTCAATTAGGCTTAGTTTACCAGCACTTTTGAAATGTCAGGATTATTAATTTAATATAATGGTGGTAATAACAGTCGAAAACTTAAAATTAAAGTTACTAGGGTTCCGAGAAGAGCCCACAAGAAATTCAGCCAAGGTTTATTATTTTTTTTGTTTACCACCATTTTACAAACTTATTTAAAACTAAGCTAACAGTCGTATAATAAAGTTTATGTATAATGATTATTATCTTAATTAAAATTATTAGTACGTATACTAGTGGAGGTTCACAAATTGGACCGCGACAAAATCAGAATAAGTTTTCTTCGCCTCAAGACCCCCATTACGCAAGATTAACTCAATATTTTTTTTTGATTAATGCAAATTAGCTACATGGTTTGCATATGCGGCTATAACTATGGTCCTGGGTATGAATCCTGGGTCAGACTATGAGATATTGAACTTTTTTTATAAGAAATTTTCAGTTAGAGTTCTCTGCCCAGAGTTGGGAAGTTGAGTTGAGTTACACCCCGTACCTCAGAGAACACGTTAAGCCATCGGAGCTGGTCATTATCATTAACATGTGATGGTGGTAAATTTAATATTACTACCCTAAGCCCACAAACCCACATTTAAGCAGCGCGGTGGGCCTAAGCTCCATATCCCCTCTCTTAGAGAGGCCTGGCCATATAGTGAGCCATTAAAATAGACTGAAATTCAGTGGAATATCAGGCCAAAATCAAATTCAAACGGGCAGAGATACCACTCAGTTACAGTTGAAAGTCATAACTAAGATGCATTCAAAAGACAAGAAAGTTCGCGGGAGTTTCTTAAAGTAATGTACTTATTGAGCATTGTCATAAAACAACTTATACACTTTAGAAACTTAGAACTTTGTGTTGCCTTAGAGTTACAACCCGTGGGAACCATTTTGAAGTATAAACGGTTCTGCTAAAATTAAACTAAGTTCACGAACCACAGATTTCGGTATAATGTACCACATACATTGTATTGTTTACTCCCAAAAACTGCTTGAACGCGTGGTGCTAGAGCATGGATTTAGTGGATTACAAATATCCAATCCCATAATCCAGACCATTATCAAGTATTAAAAATATTTTTTTCATATACGTATTATTATTTTTATTTACGTATTTTTTGTTAGGGAAATACAAATTATGAAAAGTATGTATTGTATACCAAAGTATGTCAAGGAGATGCACGCGTGACTTTTTTTTATGGGTTTCACTGGCTTCACTGCGCGGGTTGTAAAGAATCATTAAGTATCATTCTCTATTCTGTGACTATTATATACTCTTTCTATTAAATTTAGATTACGTTATAATATAAAACCGTTCGTGACTTTCAGTACGCGATTTTACTTATTTCAAAGGAAATTTCCCTACAAAGTTTGACGAGAAACAGCTGCAGAAGACATATTTGCCAATATGATTTTAACATATAAGTTTCCGCCAGAAAATAATAGGTTCCGCAGTTGGATGGAGAGAAAAATATTTTGATAAAAATGAAATACAGCAGCTGCGTAGCAAATGAAATATAAATATCGGCAAAATGGATAAACTAATACTGTATTGAATGTTTTTCTTTACCCAAATGTACCTATATTTTATTATTTAACAAATTTATAATGTAAGGTTTTTTTAACATGCTTTTATTAGCTTCACCTTACCAAAAGAGGGTAGCGTAAGGTAGGGGTAGGAAAGAGTAAGGCAAAAGGTACGGCAGGGTTAGGGCAGAGGTAGAATAGTGTTAGTGTAGGATTAGGGCAGGGGTCCGGGAACGCTAGTAATAAATATTTGGTGTAGGGAATAAGATTGTTTTTTTTTTCAATTCTAAGGTACTTTCGCTTTATTATTTCTTCCTTTCTAAGATTAACCATCAGGTTTGGTAAAGCCACTTAGTAACCAAAAGACTACATAAACGATACGCTAAGCAATAAACAACTAGGAATCTCTTTTAGAGATCGTCTATTATTAACAAACAAAATAAGTACGCGACTGAAAGACTAACTTGTTCTCTTTTAGAACCGTTTAGTTCTTCGATCACTGTCAGTGCTCCAAGATAAATGATTATGTGGAAAACAATCAATGTTAGAGGATGCACGAACATTTGGTTTTGGGCACCGTATTCTGTATTGGTAGCCAGTGGTACCCACTAACCATTAACAATTACGACACCCAAGTAGACCACACACGCTCTCTGTTTAATTACGATAGGATATTTGGTAGCTCATCATCATCATAAACAGCAGATGGACGTCCACTGCTGGACATAAGCATGAACTTCCAAACATAACAATCTAAAGCTGCCAGCATCCAGCGACTCCTTGCAACCCGTTTGATCAACACTGCGTATTTCGCTGCGGTGTCGCCATTCCAGCACCTTGGGACCACAATGTCCATCGGCTAAATGTGCCCTGCCCGTTGCCAGTTCAGCTTCGCGTCTCGCTGAGCTATGTCAATATTTGGTTACTATTGGTTGCCATTTTGTCTTGCTCACGCTTCAAGGAATGTCAAGGTGCGCCCACTGATTGATAGATCTAACCAAGATTTTGGGCAGGTTTATCCAGAGCTCTATGTCATTTTACAAAAATTGGAAGTTTGTTAGACCTATCTTAGGGAGGTTCTGTAGACAACTATGTAAATTTTATCTTCAATAATGTTTGCTTTGTGAGGATCACTTTTAAAAGGTCCAAGAATAAATTGTAATTTTGATATTTTTTTCCGAACAAAAATATTCTAGCATTGGGCATTATACGTTTAACGACCGATTTATTTCTATCCCTCAGATAAAGTATGATTATATAAATAAGATAAAAAACAGACGTTTCTATCCCTGACACGATATCTCCTCACTCTGAATAAGGATCATGAGTAGGTTCTAATATATTGATTTTTATGATTCATTCGGTTAAATAAGGTCAATGTTAACTAATTTAAACATAAAAAGCAAAGATTGTCAGGATATTTGCAAAATAAATAAAATTATAAAATTTCAAAATCTATTAAAAATCTGTTATCGTAATTAGATTAAAATGCATACAGTTTTAGCTTCATTCACAAAAAACATATACACACACAAATAACAAATATATTAATAATTTTTTTTGAACGCCCATACAAATCCAACGGTCATTACATTACCTACGACGTCATTAGTTCGTACCATTTTGTATGAGGCGTTTTTCAGGGATCCGCGGCAGCGCCGCAAATCTGGACCTTGAAATCCCTGTAGCTTCGAAAGTAATGATCGCAGATACCCTGTTACGTTTACAAAATTGCTTTACTGTTAGCATACTCTTTATATACAATTTAAAAAACTGTCATCATCCCTATTATATAAGACGTTAAAGCATACAAAGAAACTAAAACAAACATTTACATTTATAGTTATATTTAGGATGCATGTCAATATTTAAAATATACAAAGCGAAAGGCTTTTCCGCTTTGTGTCTGATTGATTGAAATGATTGCGAAAGATATCCCTCTATAGCAGGTGAATATTCAATCACGCTATGTGTCACGTTCGTTGATACAAAGCCTTCGGATCGGGACAACGTACGAAATACGAAATGTAACACGTTTTGACGTGACGAAGCTTAAAATGATTTATACACACACAATGAATTACACATAACATATGGATCAAGATATTCTCGTGTTTATATTTTGTTTCATTGTTTAATAATATTGACTGGACTAAAATCTCACAAGGATTAAAATTACCAATTTAAGTAGAGTTTCTCAAGTCTACTTTAATATTTTTTTTAAGGTTTAACTTTAAATTTAGTAAATATTGTTATATAATAAGTTTATTTTTAATAAAATGTATTGTAAGTAATTTTGTTAAATATTATGTCATAGTCAGCATGCTTACATACTTATTAACATACTTACGCAGGAGAAAAACTCAAACGGATTATTTCGATTTTGTTTAATTTATAAATATTGAAGTAGGTACTTTCTGTAATTGATTGTAAATTTCCTAATCTAAATAAAAAACATCTATTTTGCAGTAAAAATATAAAATAAAACTAATAATTGTGTAAATAAATCTCAATAGCTACCCGGAGTTAGGTTTATTAGTGGCATAGCACGGTTATTCCTCGGAGAGCGCGTTAAGCCGTCGCTGCGGCTACGGTCATTATCCCTTACACCTGGCAATAATTTAATAATCGTCACGAATCGCAGACCTTAGCCTCCACGTTTTTTTTTTTAACAAAAGTAACAAAGTAGAAAACGATTTTGTTCTTACTAGGTTTAGGAGACGTTTGATATTATTACGGTTTTTTACTTTGTTTTCAGTATATCAGCCTTATAAATTGAACATTGTAGAGTCAACTGAGGATGCTCTGGTTTTGGACAGAAACTTGAATATCTTGACAGGTCTTTGTGGCATACTAGATCATCGCTTATTAGCAGAAAATACAAAAATGTAACATTTTTATTCATTGTATTGAACGTACACAAAGAATCTATCTTCTATACTTATAATAAAACTGATCGAATTCTATACATTATTCGCAATTTGAGATTTTCTTATACCATTTGTAACACCAAACGTTACCGTGGCATAACGTACGTCAGCGCCATCTAGAATCTGTACTACTTATTATACGAATTCTGTACATTTTGTACATTCTGTACATTGAAGATATTTTGAAAATTGTTGTTGAGGGGCATTATATAATCAATACTGAAGCTAAAAATATTTTTTTCCATTTTTTGTCTTTCTGTCCGTGTTTTTTTTTTTGTTATTCGAGCATCACGTTGAAACTACTGAATGAATTCAAATGAAACTTGGCACGGTTTAAGACCATAGTAACCAAGTAACCTTTAACCTTCTCCGTAGGTTAAAGGTTACTTTTTATTTTGAAAATAAAATGAGAAGGGAGTGAATTAGAAGTAGAAAATTTGTATAGAAAGTCCTTCATTTTTAGAGTTACAGCTTTAAAAATTTATTCATAAATCATAAAAAAATACAAAAAATGTAATTCAAGAATTCATAAAATTCAATCCCTATAGTGGTTAAATAAGGCTTTTTAAATTTACATTGATTTCCACGCAGACGAAGTCACGGGCGTCCGCTAGTCCTGTATATAATCAATATAATAACGAGGGTTAAGTCTCTAACATGAACTACACACTACAATAGTTTGCTAAATGGTAGCTAAGTACTAAACTTAACCGACCAAGTAGCCTCAGTTGCCTTCACAACAAGTTAACAAACTATGGAGCAATCCTATCTATGTTGTGAAAGCAAATTATTCGTAATATTCTTAGCTGACGAGCGTCAAAACAATTAGCCATGTTGTAGGAACAACGACTATTAGGTACTTTGCTACCGCTATGTTACAAGATTTTATATATGGTGCACATCTTACTAATGTACAAATTAATCAAATAAAGCAATCTCTAACTAGTCCACCATGCCTGGCACAATGTGAACAGACTTCACACACGTAAAGGATTGGAAAAAATCTCAGGTTTCCTCGGGATATTTTTCCTTCACCGTTTGAAACATGCGTTAATTCAGTTCTTAAAATGCACATAACTGAAAAGTTGGAGGACCAGATTCGAACCTACGTCCTCAGAATCGAAGGCAGAGGTCACATTGACTAAGCTATATAATGGCTCTCTATTTAATTGGGTACGCATAATTCAAATCAAAATCAAACTTTATTTATTCAGTTAGGATTTTTATTAATTTTGAACGGTAAACATTTGTTTTTTTTTTAAGTTAAAATAAATATTCTTAGTAATTAAAGATAAGGCTAAAGTACTTTATTTAAATGATTCTACATAATCACTTAGTAAAATACTTTGTGTTAGAATCCGACGCGTCTAATCCGCCGGAATAGAATTACGATGTTTTCACAGAAATAATACATAAAACCATTTTCATTTAAAGTCGTTAAAAGCTTTATTATTGTGAATAAATGCAACAACAACACGTAGAAAGACAATAAAATTGAGATATAAAATGTTTATTAGCCCTGAGATTTCAAATGTGTCTGCAGTTAATGAGCCTTAGGGAGGCGATAAAAAATTTAATCAAAAAGGATCACCTACTTACCTAAATAAGTTTGAATGTAACAGAAACATAAAACTGCTGATAAGCTATATATGTATAAAGTGAAGCAAAATAAAAAGTAGGGGTATAAAACATTTTGCACACATAAATTTTTATACTTTTTTTGATCGATGGTACCTTTCACAATTTCATTATAATGTCCCTACGTTTATGGAAATTTTCAGCTTATTGGGAATATTTTTCGAGTTGGGGTTTCGAGCCGTGATAGCCCAGTGGATGTGACCTCTGCCTCCGATTCCGGACGGTGTTGGTTCGAATCCTTAGACCATATAAATAACAGGACCTGCCTTGCTAACCGTTACCTGTGATCTCACGTGTTTATAAAAACTGTTGCTATAGAATCGATGTTTCATTGTTGTAATCGTTTTCGTCGTGTAAAAAGCTCCCTAAAAATGCCGGTGTAGTTAAATGGCATAAAAAACGGCGAAAAACTTGTAGTTTAGTAAAATATGGAGTAACGTTTGATTTGAAAGTATTTAAACCTTAATTTTATCAAATTTGTAATAAAAACAATTTGTAAAAAGAATCAATTCTTTTGACGAAACAGCCAAACATCGATCAGTAATCGAATATTCTATGTATTTAATCTGTGAATAGTCTAAGCAATGTTTGTTAGTCTGTGAAAAAATATCCACTGGGCTATCACGGCTGTTATTCTAGCTTAGTCTATAACGTACAAAGTATGTATATAGGAGAGAGTCTCGTAAATACTTCTATACCGACTTAGTACGTCCTCACCCGGAGTAATTTAAGTCTAAGTTCTTAAGTTCCCTTCACGGTACATTAAGCGAAGTTTACTCAAACGTAGATAAAGTGGGTGTAACTAATATTAATGCGGGCTTTTAAGCGCAACGCGACGATAACGTATCACCCACTTTGTGGCGTTCTGTTATGTGTATATTGCCGCTATACTATTACTGACCTCAAATACACCATCTGGTACTTAACTAAGTAATTCGTGTGTAATGAGGGTAGAATAATATTCGTATTTGTAATAAAATATCTACTCATTTCTACGTCAGGCTATAGGTATTGGTAAAATAAGAGAAATAATACTTAGGTTGGTAGGTATATATCCAACAATCATTAGTAAAATATACTTAACTTGCACTTGATTTATGCTCTAGATTCCTAAAGACCTGTGTGCCTTCTATGTTTTATAAAGTCTTGTCAGTTTTTGACGTGACAACGTCTTTTAATTCGATGGAGCCGGCTGCACACTCGAAAAAAGATGACGTCATGCGTCGTTCCCTCGCTCTAGGGTTGCCAACTTTTTTACAAGAATTAAAGTATATGTCTAGGTCTATGAAGATTATTAAACAGTATTTTATTATTTTTCTCTTTTTAGTTTAGTTTGTATGTTTTATGTTTTTGAAGTCAGTTGAATTTTTTTATTAAAATTTTTATAGCCAAAATATTGCGTCAACGCTACTTGGTTTAACTGATAACTGACTGCTTAGGGTCATAATAGTTAAACAAAAAATTCTATGCTCTAAAAAGTTGAATGCATAGCGGTACGACCTAAATAATTAGAATGAATCACAAAAGGTGCATTCCAGCATACCCCACTAGCGGTAACATACAAAAGCCTTGGAAAATAAAACGTTTTTTGTTTTATGTAAGGAAATGCCTACCGAGATTAAAAGTTTACGCACGCCTACTAACCTTAATAAGGAGGATTCATTAAGTAGTATTAATTTTAATTAACAATTCAAGGCACACAATGTCTTCAAGTAATTCACAAAAAATATTTTTATTTTTATTATGAAAATACTTCATTGTCACAAATTAAATTGGACTTCACATTCACATAAAGCTGTAGTATACCAGATTGCGCCGGCTTAATATATTCCTCTCGTCTCTGAGGTAATTTAAAAGCCTAATTGTAGCCTCAAATTTAGTCGCTAATCCAATTTACAGACTAAGTAAAACATTACTTAAATAAGGTCGATTACACCAACCTTATTAAGATAAACAGGCACACGGCAGTAAATTAACCAACTTCGGAAATAGACAAACGGGCAGTGTTATAGACGGAGAGTCAGTGACAGCCAGACCTTCGTCATTTGTCAGCTCATGCTACCATACTGTAAGTACGGTCGTCAATTATGGACTTTGGATCGTGGTGACGTTGGGAGGTAAGAGGTTTCAAGGCTCCAGACCCTGAACCGTCTGAGTAGAAAGTGTAATTTTTTACTTTCCTCTGCAATATATTTATAGCGGCAAAATAGTCGCCAGTCACTTAGTTTTGCGGCAACCCTTCGGAAAACATTTGAGATACAATTTAAGGGACTCTTGCAAAGCGTTTCCATGAAACTGTGTCTGCCGAATGGGGATATAATTTTTCATATTATGCCGAGGAAAATATATTAAGTAATAAATACACTTTTTACTTAATAGGTTGAAGGTATGCATCCTTGAAACCTATCCTTCCTGTCCATTCCACCACGGTCCAAACTCCATAGTTGGCTACCATACTTACCTATGCTAGGAGCATGAGCTGACAAACTTTGTGCGTTTATAAAATGACGAAGATCTGGAGTTCACGGGATCTTAGACTATAAGGTTTTACACACACAAATATTTCTAAACTACTATTGGTGCTACAGTAAATATGTTATTTACACAAACAGGGGGAAGGACCGTTTTAATTTTAACGCTTTAATTTAATATTTATGAATTAAAAACTTACTACTTGTTACTTAAAATTTATTAAAAGCTTAATATTTCTATTGTTTTAATAATTTGAATATTATCAAATATTAAAAAAATCATTTAAAATATGTATCAGCTTAGTAGGTGTAAAAAACTAACTGATATGTACGTAACTTTTCACCCTAGACGCAATATTTTATATCGATGACGCAACCATCGTTTTTACGGAGCTTGGTCCATTTTTCAAATATAAGCATTCAAAAACCATTTTATTCAAACGAAGCTACATAACGAATAAACAACAAAATTAATGGAAAACTTTTACAAACCTTCAATTTTCCAATATTTATTTGCAAAAATATTGTATAACACTATTTTTTTCATGTTTCCTATTATCTCTGTTATCTAATCCTAATCTGAGCCAGTAGAAGTATGAAAGAGTAACAGAAAACAGCATTTCCTGGCAAGGCATGAAAAGGCAGTGGGTACTTGTGTATGAATGGCTCTTTTCTAGGAGGCATTAGTGAAAGAAAATCGGTAAGAAAACGCATACAAGCGCTTTTCTGTACCCATTTTCATGTCAAGAACTCAGCATGTTTGCAAATATCGTTTCGACGTTATAAAAGCTAGTCGTAATAACAGAAAAGATTTTGTAAACGAATTTCGGCCATGTTTTCCAAAATTACAGAATATTAAAAGCCAGCTACACTCAGTACATTTGTATACATGCACTCTTTATATTTAAGAATATAAAGAGTGCTCGCGTAACATGTTCTTAAGTTAAAGTTAAGTATGGACGTTATTTTTTCTTAACACTGCTAAGGACGTGGAGTCTCACAGCCCCCTATAGGTAGACACTTTTTTGGGAATACTGATATAAGATCGCTTTATGACTGATTAAATATTAAACTTATGGGATTTAGCAATAAATAACGTGCTACTTTTTTGGGTATTGAAAACAGTCAAGTCTTTTTTCTCAAATTAGAGATCACTATTAGTGATAAGGTCGCCTCTTGCACTACATTTTATCCTTAGTTCTAAGATTTTATGTTTATTTATATGTGTGTTGCAATAAAGTTATTTAAATAAATATAATATATCAGAATCCAAAATCGTAGAACTCCTATTTCTGGTAACAAATATAAATTTTGACAGCAGTTTATAAACGTAAACTTACTGGCAGTCAGTGCACAAAGGTCTAGTTGATGGTTTTTACTTACGGGATATTCATCGGAAGATGCTTCCTCCTTCCTTGTTGGTAGTTTTACAACTAAAATAAAAGCTACTGAGCCGCTCAATCACGGGAAGTGGTCAGAATTATGTATAACTAAGAAAACGAAAACATCGATAAGCCTGTGAGACTCCACGTCCATACTTAAAGGTTAATTATTACCAATTTCTTTCTAGGCAACAATTTTATCAACATAGAGTTACTAATGCCTCTCATTGTGTAGACCAGGACAGTCAGTCCAATGGGACGTTAAACTAGGCCAACTAAAAAATGAGATTCATGAATCTCTCAAACTTTAAATTATTCGAGGCACAATAATATAATCAAGTCCTCAGAACATAGAACGCAAAGCTATCGAATCATCAAAAATCAAATCAAACCCAATATCATGGCTATTTATACCTGAATATTCTTTTGCTCTGAATTATACATCGATGCTCAAACTACTATTGAATTGAATTGTATTGAAGCGCCAACCGATGAGGATAACCGGATGTACAATTTTAAACAAATGACAAAATGCTAGGAAATTAATACGTTTATCGTATTATCAATAATTGCAGAACTGTAATTCATACGTATTATGTTATTAATACGAAAATGAATTTGGTTGTATGACACGTTTTCACAGCGTAAATAAAATTATCACGAAATTTTGAGTTTATTCAAAATTTTGAACATAACATTCATATTGTACCTTCCATAACAAAAATCTATTAGGTATTTTTTTTTATTAAGTCAAGTTAGCCCTTGATTACAATCTCACCTGATAGTAAGCGGGAATCTAAGCCTGCAATCTAAGATGGAAGCGGGCTAACTTGTTAAGTTAAGGAGGAGAATGAAAATCCACACCCCTTTAGATTTCTACACGACATCGTATCGGAACGCTAAATCGCTTGGTGCTACGTCTTTGCCGATAGGGTGGTAACAGGTGGTAACTAGTTACGGCCGAAGCCTCCCATCAACCAGACCTGGACCGATTAAGAAAACCTCAATCGGCCCAGCCTTGGAGCGAACCCAGGACATCTTTTAAATCCACCGCGCTAACCACTGCGCCACGGAGGCCGTCAAAATACCAGATAATAGTAAAAGAACGTAAATGCATATTACAGCCAGGCACTCTTTTGACTATCCAAGACTGGGATGCTTAACTAGCTCAATTCGAGATAAAACAGGTAGGTACAAGAACGACGACTTTACTTCGTCTCCGAGGCACAAGAGTGCAGCTCAGGAAATCTAATATTTTTCTCAGCTCTCAAACCAGACGTCTTGAAAATCGAAAACGCTTAGCAACGAGATAGTAGGTATTCATTATAAAAGCTTAAACTTATTTCTTTTTATTAGTAATAAATAATTAAAACTATCTATATACCTACAATTGACTACCTTAACCCCAACCAATAACGGGATAATATATAGCCTTTCTAGATAAATGGGCTATCTAACACTGAAACAATTTCTCAAATCGGACCAGTAGTTCCTGAGATTAGCGCGTTCAATCAAACAAACAAACTCTTCAGTTTTATAATATTAGTATAGAATATATACACATACTAACTATAAATTAATACAAATCACAAATATAAAAATTACATAAATATAATTGTACTAGGTACAATTTTTAAAACTACAATGTACCTATATACCTAATAGCTTATACGAACTGTATTATATTTCGCGAGTGTCAATATTTCGCTAGGATTCTTTGACTTTTTTCGGAAAATAACAAAATACTATAAATACTATAATAAAAAATACTATTGTATGGTAAGGTAACTAAGATATACCAATATATATACCAGTATATGTATAAGATAATACTGTATCTACCTAAATTCCTACAGTACAGTTACAAAACTTACATAGTTACTTATTATCTATGACTAAAGATAGGAATACGATAATACGAATTATATAACTATACTTGGAAAATGTTTGCCCAAGGAAAATGTGTAATGAGGTGTAGAAGGATAGGTGGGTGCCTAATGTACCAAGTAAATATATTAAAAGCACGCGCAAATACATCTTTAGAATACATTCGCGATTGTGTAAGGTGTATACGATTGTAGGATTACCAAAAATGAATGTGCATTTTTTGGGACACTCAAAAAGTCAAATGCATTAATGGCACTTTTTTTCTCATTCAACGGACGATTTTGGTTAGGACGTAACGAACGGACGATTTTACCTATTATTTATGTAAATCTTTGATATTTGTATTCTTTTATTTTCATAATTTACTTTAATCAAAATAAAAAGCAGCGTATCGAATTCTAAATTTATCTACGCAGATAAACGATAAATGCGTCTAGAACTTTCAAGCATTAAAATGTGTCCCACGATATACGACAAGCCCCGGATATCGAAAAAGGAAATCCCGGAAATGACTTTTTTGTAAATGGCAATCCTAGTTAAGGGGTCGTTTTTCATTCAAAACTTGACTTTCGGTTTTGTGACGTAAGCCCGTTGGATGAAATAGTATGATCACATCATCATCATTATCATTAACAGCCGATGGACGTTCACTGCTGGACATAGGCCTCTTGCATGTGCTTCCAAACAAAACGGTCTCCAGCCGCGAGCATCCAGCGGCTCCCTGCAACCCGCTAGATGTCTTCGGTCCAACTAGTGGGGGGTCGACCAACACTGCGCTTTCCGGTGCGGGGTCGCCATTTCAGCACCTTGGGACTCCAACGTCCATCGGCTCTTCGAATGTGCCGGGCATGTGGCCCAGCCACTTCAGCATGGCCACTTCAGCTTCACGACTCGCTGAGCTATATCAGTGACTTTGGTTCTTCTCCGGATCTCCTCATTTCTGATTCGATCACGCAGAGAAACCCTAAGCATAGCTCGCTCCATCGCCCGCTGAGTGACTTTCAGCCTTTTTATGAGGGCACAGTTAACGACCAGGTGATCACCTGATCACATAATATATAGGTATTAGTATCAAAATAAAAAGAAAAAAATTAAATGGCTTTTATACTGTTGCATGGAACAATGTTATTCCAAGAATTCTTATGAAGGATCATGATTATTATATTATGAAGGATTTGTTTAGAAAAAATAAAATTAAAAAAAAAAAATATTTTTAGTCGAAAAAATAAAATTTAAAAAAAAATAGATTTAAAAAGCATATATTTGTAATCGGAATAATTGGACAAATAAGAACCTGCACTCTTGAAACCTACCTTTCAAAGTCACCGCAGTTTAAACTCCATATCTGGCTACCATACTTACCTATAGTAACTTTGAACCTTCAAGGTATATCCGGCTATTGCAGGCTTTTATCCCATGAAAGGTATCTTCAAATAACAGCATGAAGTGTCATAATATCATTATTAAATAAATCTCATTTATGAATTCGGAGCACGATCTCAAGATCGCGTTTTTTGTTTTTTTTTTCATAAATACCTAATCCGTGATTTATATTTGCACTCAACAAATCAGCGTGATGAATAGCGGGCTCGCGGGTGAAAAAGGTCGTTTATGAAAAATTTATACAGAGATCTTAGGAATAAGTAAGCGTTTCTGCTGACGGTAGCTAATAAAAGTTTCACCGATTTTCGCGTTTGTAATACGATACGTTACAGAGAGAATAAATAAGAATAAAAAAAATAAAGCAGTGAATTATATTTTGATAGTCATTTAAGAATTCACTTTGAAGATAAAAAAACAATTTCGATTTCTGAGTTGCTTATAAAAAATAACTTCTGTTGAAATATTGTAAGGTATAAAGAGATGAGGTTGAATTTTCTTTAGCCCTTAGTACTTATTTGTTGACATTCAGATGGTACAGGGGTTTTATTAGAGTTTCAACTTCATGTCTGTGGGATGCCAAAAACAAAATGTCACGAATGAACGTGAAGAAAGTTTCCATGGAAACGCATCGTTCGTTTCTATGGAAACTTTCTACACTACTACACAGCGGTGTAACCACTAGCTTTTATGTGTGTTCTTTAGGTACTTGTACCGAATCGTAAATCTATGGTTCTGTAGGTGTAACCTTACAGAATGCGAGGGCTGTACTGTACTATCAGTTTATTGGCCGGGCATCATGCTGAAACTATTGAATGAATACAAATGAAACTTGGCACAATTGGAGACCATAATACGAAGAAAGATAGTCGGATACTTTTTGTCGCGAAAATAAAATTAGAAGAGGTGAAGTAGGTGTAGAAAGTTTGTATGGAAAGTCCTTCATTTTTCAAGATACATTTGTAAATGTAAAATGATTAGTGGATATTCACTTTATAAGTGGGTGTGTAATAGGAGTTCAAAGTTCACATCGATTATACGCGGACGAAGTCGTGGGCGTCCGCTAGTACTATAAATAATTTAAAATATGTATAATTTGTAACCGCTTAGTCGTACGCTAATTAGGAAGACTAAGCAACTAGTCATGCTAGGGACATAATTTAATAGACAAGCCAAGCCAATTCAAATGATAATTTGACTAAAGCTGCCAATCGAATTGGACCCAGTTATAAAACAACTAGGTACTTACTCAGTAAGTTACAATTTTCGATTCATTTATTATATTTCTCTGTTGGTAATTTTTTTTTAATAAAATTTTCACTTTTATTTTAAATTTTTTTTTTTTTTTATTTTTTTTTTTAATAATAAAATATTACAGAAAGCAAATTGCGATTTAATGTAATCTCTCGCTAATTATAATCTGCATTCTCTATTTACAGAATGTTTTGTTATTTAACTGTTCTATGATTCTTAGATTTGTTTAAACAGTACAGCTACCCTGATATAGCTGGTAATGCAAGGTTAAGTGCGTTCCCATTTATCTAAGTCCGCCCCAAGGTAGATCCAGCAATATGACCCCTCATATATTGTGGCCATTCGTTATCGTAGCTTTTACGGAATACCTTCAGGCTAAAACTGACGGAACGTATTTCGGATAGAGTATAAGAAACAAAAGACAATTCGTTTGGTTAGTCTACTTTTTCATCCAAATACGAAATGCATTTTGATCGAACGCTGCAGGGCCAGTAGGTCTAACATGCGACCATCGACGTATCTCGTGATATGTCGAAGGTCGCATATCGTCTCTTTGAAACTCTCATATCGTCTCGCGTTGCGTTGGTACAAAAGAGAGAGAGAAAGTATTGGCCACAATACGTCGATTTATTGTGACGAGATATTATGTAGGTGCGCGCATGTTAGCCCTACTGGCCTCCCTCCTTAAAGGCTATGAGGGAGTATGGAGCTTAGACCACCCACGCCTCTTCAATGTGGGTTGCCAGGCTTATAATTATAAAATTATAATATTGTTTTTTTTTTTATAATCGCTATGAGTTATTATTGATAATGGCCGGGACTAACGGCTTAACGCGCTTTCCTGGGCACAGGGATGCAACTTAGATGAAAGTTCAGTATTTCAGAGCTATACCCAGGACGGGAACCCAGGACCTTATGGCCCGAATCCACATAATCTAACCACTGGACAGAAGAGGCAATTACCAGAGAGAGCAGTAATACACGTGGCAAATAATTTTAAAGCAATGTAAAATGTTACTAATATTATAAACGCGAAAGTTTGTATGAATGTTTGTTACTCTTTAACGCCTACTAAAACTAACTACTGAAGCGATTTGGCATTTGGATAAAAAGTAGCATATGTTGCTACTTTTATCCCGAAAAAATCCATGGTTTCCCGAGTTTTGTGAAAACTGATGATTTTGTTGATATGAATGTTTGTTACTCTTTCACGCCTCAACTACAGAACCGAATTAGCTAAAATTTGGTATTGAGATATAACTCTGGGTTAACATATAGGTTACTTTTATCCCGAAAAACATCATGGTCCCCGAGGGATTTGCGAAAAACTACATTTTCATTTTCATCAGGCGGCCGCTAGTCTAATATTAATATTAGTGGACTGACGACAACAAGCGAGTCACCGAGATTCGGGCGGCTCAAGATCGTGATATTTGGAAGTCCTATGTCCTGCAGTGGACGTCCATCGGCTGATAATATGATGATGATGATGACGAACTTAAAATCCAAGGCGATCCTTTCAATAAAATCGGAGAACATTACGAAATCATCTGAGAAATCTTTGATCTATAATTCTGAAACAACGGTTTATTTATAACCAAACTAAATCAACTTTAATAGGTTAATGTTATTGAAACTATCACTTTGTTACCTTTTATCTTTTCTGGTTGGTTTACCTATCTCATAATACCTGTATCCAATGTTCTATGGTTCATTGAGTCCCCCTTATTGAGTTAACCAAATGACTTGGAAAAAACGATAATGGTCGACAAAAGAGGAATTCTATTACCCGCTTTACATTATGTGATTTATAATTTACTTCTAAGTACTTATTTGTATTGAAAATTTATGTAGATATTTACTAGCAGACGCCGCGCATTTTCACCCGCGTTGCTCCCGTTTCCGTAGGAATACGGTGATAATGTATAGCCTATAGCCTTTTTCGATAAATGGGCCATCTAACACTTTAAGATTTTTTCAAATCGGACCAGTAGTTCCTGAGATTAGCGCGTTCAATCAAACAAACAAACTCTTCAGCTTTATAATATAGGTTCACTGAAGGCCTGCTAACGCTTCTTTCAGTATTTTCAGTTTAACTTTTTATTTCCTTAATAACACAAAACATATACCCAATAGCGAAAATCGCATATGAAAATCCGTTTAGTAGTTTTGGAGAAAGGCGTGTACAAGCCGATACAAAATATATTACATTTATAAGTTTCTGACGTCCGTTATTGGATTATCAAAATTTTTGATAAATATTGTGAACTCATGGAATATTGCTTTACATTCATAGCATTATAACAAAATCTTGCACTATGTAAAAGAGAGTTTGTTTGTTACACTTTCACGCCTAAATCACTAAACTGATTTTAATAATTCTTACAACAATATAAATCTAACTATTATCTAAAATAAGTATAATTGTATTTAACTAGCGGAACCGGTCAAACTTCTTATTGACTTTTGTGCTCTTCTTCCATACCCTTACCTACTCCAACCCTACACCTACCCTACGTTTACCATACATCTGCCCTATCCCTACCCCTACCCTATCCCCACCTTACTCCTACCTTACCCCTACCCTACCCTACCTATGAGAGTATAATTTTTTTTTTAGTTTTTTTAATTTTTCTCGCCGTAAAAACCTACAACTTCAACGAACATTTCAAAAAAAGAATTGGCCAAATTGGGCCAGGCGTTGTTGAGTTATGTGCTTACCAACGCATTTTACGATTCATTTTTTATATTATAGATAAAGCATAAAATATATTATGATCTAATTTAACGTTCCATAAGTTCCACGAGTTGGCAACAACTTAAGAACTATTACTGTCAAATTAAACCACACCCGAGGGATCACAGTTATTACGCACTAGCTGCAGCTGCGCGGTTTTACCCGCGTGGTTCCCGTTCCCGTAGGAATACAGGGCTAATATATAGCCTATAGCCTTCCTCGATAAATGGGCTATCTAACACAGAAAGTATTTTTCAAATCGGACCAGTAGATCCTGAGATTAGCGCGTTCAATCAAACAAACAAACAAACAAACAAACAAACAAACAAACAAACTCTTCCGCTTTATAATATTAGTATAGATAAAGCATAAAATATATTATGATCTAATTTAACGTTCCATAAGTTTGATACACGAGTTGGCAACAACTTAACAACTATTACTGTCAAATTAAACCACACCCGAGGGATCACAGTTATTACGCACTAGCTGCAGCTGCGCGGTTTTACCCGCGTGGTTCCCGTTCCCGTAGGAATACAGGGCTAATATATAGCCTATAGCCTTCCTCGATAAATGGGCTATCTAACACAGAAAGAATTTTTCAAATCGGACCAGTAGATCCTGAGATTAGCGCGTTCAATCAAACAAACAAACAAACAAACAAACAAACAAACAAACAAACAAACAAACAAACTCTTCCGCTTTATAATATTAGTATAGATAAAGCATAAAATATATTATGATCTAATTTAACGTTCCATAAGTTTGATACACGAGTTGGCAACAACTTAACAACTATTACTGTCAAATTAAACCACACCCGAGGGATCACAGTTATTACGCATACGTCGTATTATATCACTGTTGCGAACTTCAACCTTATACTAGTTTCTGAACATTAATGACCTCCGAGTTAACACAACAAGTACGGTTGTAGTTTCTCTACATTATCCCTTTTATCTTAATACGCTTGCATAGAATGAGAGAGTTCGTCAGACAAATGCTGTAAGTTTGTGCATGTAAAATTACACTTACTTGAATTAAGGTTCTTCATTTACAGTAGTTTGCTCATATACGATTATACGGTCATCATCATTAACAACCTATTTTCGGGTCACTGTTGAGTACGAGTTTCCTCTCAGGATGAGAGGGGTTAGGCCTTAGTCCACCGCTGGCTCAAGGCGAATTGACAAACTTTCATACACCTAGAGAATTAAGAAAATCATACCTAAGTATGTAGGTTTCCTCACTACGTTTTCCTTCACCGTTTGAGACATGTGATATTAAAGGTCCACTCTTGTACCCATTAACGTTAAAAAAAATACAAGGACTTTAATAAAATCTAAATAAATGAATCAATCGAAACGAACTGAAAAGAAATAAATAAAATTAAAACCCAAGTTTTTAAGTTTTATCAAGATGGCGCCCATAAAGCAACTAGGTATGACATGACAATTGACAGCAAACATCAAATCGACTACTGCATTGAAAACGTCATCAATCTGCCATTACCCCTAGTAGTGTTGCATTTCTCGGGAGAGAATAAATTTATTTGTATAATCAAAAATAGTTTAAAAAAAATATTTTCTTTTATTTCCGCCAGGGTACAATGACAGCTCCATACAATTTTAGACCTCTTCATCTCTCTCTTCTCTCTCTCTTCATAAAATCTCTTTTCATAAAATGCACATAACTGAAAAGTTGAGAAGGTGCATGCCTCAGATTCGAACCTACGCCCTCCGAATCGAAGGGAGAGGGGCTATCACATCTCTTAAACAGTAGGATTACTCATAGGGTAGAACATAAAGATACCCAAAGAGTTAAAATTGCAGGCAAACATTACCATAAGCTCCACAAAATGTTCAGACATCTCGCGGTTATATTAAACCCAATCCAACAAAGAAATATCGAAGAAGAAGCATTCATACTCGTAAAATGAAATTGTATTTTACAAAATTGTTCACAAATTCGATTGTTCCGACCCACACCATTGTTCGGTTAAAGGAATATAGTAAAGTTTAAAGTGAGTTCAGTTTAAATTTGATTGGCGGTTACCGATAAGAGGAACAGTTTTAATGAAGTAGCTAACTCAGCTAGAACTCCACAATGCCTTTGAGAGCGCTTCGCTTGCAGGGATTTTATACCATTCGGAATTTTTACAAAACCTATAATAGAAAGTCATTTGGATTTAACTTTTTTAGCAGCTTTTGAGATTCATTGTATGAAACTTTCCACATACGCTTTTATTTTTTTTCTTGTTTTTGGTAGCATACGACCGCTTTCTATAATTTAAAAAGCAAGACTAGGGTGGAAAACTTCTAACCTACATAAAATATTACGAGTATCATCGTCATCATCATATTATTATTATTATTTAGTAGCGGATGCCCGCGACTTCGTCCGCCCTTAGACCTGTTTAATCCAGCCCTTACAGTAGTATCGCTGTAAAAATGTAGTAACTTCTCCCGACTTCCCAACATTTCCCTTCTCTGCTCTACTTCTATTAATCCTATCGTTATGAAAAGTACTCTAACCTGCCCAAGAGTATGAAGAATAATTGTACCCAGTTCTGTTAAAATCTGTTGAGTAGTTTTTGTTTCTAAAACGACCAGACAGACAGACAGGCAAAAATTTTACTGATTGCATTTTTGGCATCAATATCGATCATCGATCGATCATCACCCCATGATAGTTATTTTGGAAATATATTTAATGTACAGAATTGACCTCCCTACAGATTTATTATAAGTATACAAGCTGACGCCGCGCGGTTTCACCCGCGTGGATCCCGTTCCCGTAGGAATACAGGGATAATATATAGCCTATAGCATTCATCGATAAATGGGCTATCTAGCACTGAAATAATTGTTCCTGAGATTAGCTCGTTCAATCAAACAAACAAACAAACTCTTCAGCTTTATAATATTAGTATAGATTATTGCACTATCCGTTTTCTTTAGCTTGGACTGGCTTGGATTGAACGCGGGTTGTCTGGAGGAGATCACTGTTAGCGATAAGACCGCCTTTGTGCATATTCCTATTTATTTCTTGATGTTTTATAGTATATTTTGTTATGTGCAATAAAGAATATATCTATCTATCAATCTATCTATCATTAACAGCCGATAGACATCCACTCCTGGACATACTCTTTAATGGACTTCCAAACACAACAGTTTCGAACCGCAAGCCTCCAATAGCTCCCTGCAATCCGCTTGATATCCTCAATCCACCTAGTGGGGTGTCGACCAATATTGCCCTTTCCGGTTCCGGTAAAATATCACGTAATTTGCAAAACCTCTAAATCCCAGTAGCAAATCAGTGCTGCATACTTTATGCTGAGTTAAGGCCTTTTTCTAGGTTATGCCACATATTGCAGGGCGTTCTTTTTTTATTGTTCTAGTGTTAAGCTATATATTTAGAATTTAATATTGTAATGTGTGGCACAACCTAAAAATAAAGATATTTCTTTCTTTCTTTCAAAACAAAGTCGAGTTCATTGCATCTTTAAAAACCCAACACATAGATTATTACTCAACTATTGCACGATAGTACCTAGACTAAACTAATCAATAACTTGTGAATTGCTGAATTATTATAGCTGGGCAAGTTCGTTCGTAACAATCCCGATCTCGATCGTCCACGGGCCGGGGAGCGTGTAGCGACGAATGATAAACCCAAGACTGATGCACCTCACTTCCCTACACGCACGATTTCACACCCGCGCAGTCTTTCCCCCCGTCGCCCGCATATCATGGGACTGTGATCAACGAACTTGCCAATCTATAGCTATCTTATCCGTTTTAAGCTCATAAAACCTTTAATGAAAGAACTTATAACACAAAAAGTAGGACGGAAGTAAAAATTATTTAATTACCATTTTAAAATAATTAATTATTTTCAATCAGACTTGTTTAAAGCATAATCCACACTTTCGTGTCAATAAACGAGTGGACAAATTGAAAAGGAATCAATCAGCTGATGAAATTTTGCACATACATAATTTATCGGTGCAATTATCAAATTACTTCGGGGAGATGCAATAGGTACACTACCCTGAAATTTAAGCGGCGTTTAATATTAATAATAGGCACTCTGGAAATTATACATTACGTTGATTGTATGGATACATTTTGATTAAACGCGATAGTATTAATATTCAGTAACTTTAGCTGCAATTATGAAAGTAGTCATAATTAGTTAGGGCTATTATAATAAGTAACAGCATTATTGGTCCAATGGTTGATATAATATATGGCTTCAGATTATAAATAAGGTCGTGGGTTGGAGACGTGAGTCCAGGGGCGTACTCTGAAATATTGAGTTTTTCTTTTCTTCAATAAATTATAGAAGTTAATGTTGTTACATTTCTGTCTTCATGCCTGCAATCTCTCTCGTTGTCTTACGCGGTAATTACTAAGAATAAAGGTAAAACTCAAAACTGCATTCTGTAAAATTACAGCGATGTAACATCGCTCAATTCCATGGTAACTTCGTTGTTTGTGACATTTTGTTTTTGGCATTCCATAGATGTACATTTCAAATTGTAATAAAACTTGTTATAGTCGAATACATCGACGAGTATAAAATATCAGAATCATAAAAATATCAGAATCATATATTGAGATATAAAAAACATCGTTACAAAATAGCGCTACGAGTTAAACCATAGAACATAGAAACCGCTAAAGCTAATGTTATTGCTAATTTATTTCCCCGGTAGTTATCAAGAACATCTGATAATAACCGATACGGCGTAAAACATCTGATTCTACCAACCCACTCTGGAGCAGATTGATGATGGTAGATCATTATCTTCTTTCATAAGAATAGTGCAAAATTTCAAATTAATCGTCCCAAAGAATTTCCTGAACTAGATATAAGCTACTGAACTAGAAAGGTTTACGTTAAGATAATTTAGATGATCACTTTCTTTAAAATTTCACGTCAGATGTTCTAGTACTACCTATGATGAAATTTGTTCTCTTTGAATCTTTACAAAAGATTTTACTAAGTACATTAAAGACAACTTCTTTCTTCTATTCAAAGGAAAATGTAAGATCTCTTTCTCAGAAAAGTAATGACATTCTTTGAAAAGCTTTTTTGAATGCATTGAAGTAGGTATAGCAACATTTTATAAAATCATAACTGCAGATTATAATTATAAACAGAAACAGAAAGAAAAGGGTTTATTGACCTTTTCTTCAAAGAATTTCTTGAAAGAAAGTTATTCTCTATATCTCATAACCCACGACTCGAACTCGACTTCCAATAGCTTGATTAAAAAAATAAAACACATGTCATCCTACTAATATTATAAATGTGAAAGTTTGTATGGATGTTTGTTTGGATATTACTCTTTAACGCCATTGAAGCGATTTGGCTGAAATTTGGAATGGCAATAGATTTTATATTGGATTACATAGGCTTTTTATCCCGAAAAAGCCATGGATTGCCGAGATTTGCGAAAACCTGATGATTTTGATAATATGAATGAATGTTACTCTTTCACGCCTCGGCTACTGAACCGAATTACCTGCAAATTGAAGTAGAGATAGATTATAGTCTGGATTAACACTAAGAGTACTTTTTATTCCGGAAAAATCCATGGTTCCCGAGGGGTTTGTGAAAAACTAAGTTTCACACGGTCGAAGTCGCAGGCGTCCGCTAGTAAAAAAATAATAAATCGCAATACGTGCGAGTCGTACATATTAATCAATTTTACAAAAAGAAAGTTTGCTATCCTATTTATTCATTTTCAGCAAAGCTTTTTTGCTCGTGTTAAATTTCATTTCATGTTCGTTAGTATCAATAAGCTCCTTTTAGTCTCTTGTACCGTTATGTATAAGACGACAGTATTGGAAAATTTCAATTAAAATTTGGAAGTATCTTCAATCTGTTACTCCTAAACTGAAAATGCTGTCAATAACATGGTGAGGCTCATTAAGAATATCATTATCCTAAACAAGTTTATCTTTTTATACATAACTAGCGGACGCCCGCGACTTCGTCCGCGTATACTTTTAACCACCGCTACCCTACCCTACCCCTACCCTGCCCCTACCCTACCCTACCCTACCCCTACCCTACCCCTACCTTACCCCTACTCTACCCCTACCCTACCCCTACCATACCCTATCCCTAATCCTTAACCCTACCCCGTTTTTTAATTATTATTAATATGAATAACAATAAAGCTCAAATTGACTACGTTTTAGTTAGTAAACATTTGTATGGGAAAAAGAAACTTTTTTTATGGTTTTTCTGGCAATTATTCGAATTTTTCTCGCCGTAAAAACTATCCTAGAACTTCAACGAACATTTAAAAAAAAGAATTGGCCAAATTGGTACAGGCGTTGTTGAGTTATGCGCTTACCAACGCATTTAGCGATTCATTTTTATATTATAGATATAAAAGCGAAAGGTCACGATATCACCAAAACCCCTTAACGTACAAAGTTGTATTGAGTGTGAGATTGTAGTCGAGGGCTAACTTGTAAAGAATAAAAAAAATAAACGATGTAATGTACCTAATAAATCCGTAGGGCACACAACTTAATAACTCACTCATCACACTAATTTATAAACTTATTTGAAAGTCAACCGCCTAAAGGTACACCAACAAAAGCATACATTAACGATGATTACTTTTACAACAGCAAAAATAATAAACAGAACATAATTTCGAACTAGAAACAACAGCAAACAGCAAATGAAAATCAGTTTTCATTCCGTTAATGGAATTAACATGTCTCTCATATCTGTGATATGAACACTGTACAGTGTACTCATTATGGCATGGGTGCCATTTTCCAAGCCATTTTGCGTTTGAATTAATTAATTACAGTGGCATAATAGAAGACCGGACGGGTAACCCTATTTGCAATTTGTAAAGTATCGAATTTGTCAATTAAATTTAATCCTATTAATTAAATCGAGCAGTCTTGTATTTGTATTTCGTGATCTCGGATTCGATTTCTTCTTAAAACACAAAAAACAAAAAGGCTACATATCAGTTATACACTAATTCAATCATCCTGTTTTTTTTTAACCGACTTCAAAAAAAGGAGGAGGTTTCTCAATTCGACCGTATATTTTTTTATATTTAGATCAGGATACCACTAACCAACATTCCACATGCAGGCTGACAATTTTTACTTAAAATTTCTTAATTTTAAACCAAAACATAGTATTTCATAGTCTAACCTAACCAGGTTTGCGTATTGCGTATATTATGTACTAGCGGACGCCCGCGACTTCGTCCGCGTAAAAATTGATGTAAACTTCTCTACCTCTACCTTACCCTGCTAGTAAACCTACCCAACCCTACCCTACCCTACCCCTACCTTACTCCTACTCTACCGCTAACGCTAACCCTACCCTCCCCCCACCTTACCCCTACCCTAACCCTACCCGTAACCTATCCATACCCTATCCTACCCTACCCCTAATCTACCCCTAACTTACTCCTACCCTTCCGCTAACCCTAACCCTTCCCTACCCCTACCTTACCCTTACCCTAACCCTACCCTACCCGTACCCTACCCCTATCCTACTCCTCCCCTACCCTATACATTCCATATCCTTCCCCTACCTCTACCTTGCCCCTACCCTACACTACCCCTACCTTACCCGTACCCTACCATACCCTACCCTACACTTTACCTAAATTACCCCTTCCCTCCCCTATCCTATCCCTACCCTCAGCAAAGGTCCAGCCTTTTGTGCGTGGTGCAATGACCAAAAGACTATAATTTCCCAAGCGACTTCTATCTTCTAATACTATAAAGAGGTAAAGTTTGTGAGGTTGTCGGGGGTAATCAATCTCTGGATCTACTGGACCGATTTGGAAAATTCTTTTACCAATAGAAAGCTACATTATTTGCGAGTGTCATAGGCTATGTTTGGTCCTCATATTCACACGGGAACGGGAACCACGTAATTGAAACCGCGAGGCGTCATATAGCGGCATTTCTGCGACTTTCAGAAATTTTGTATTATCTCCGAAACTATATAACTAATTAACATACTGTAGGGCAAATCTTATCTCTATAATATCCTTGTGATTATTAAATAATTTATTTTGATAAGGGTTTAAGTTTAGTTGTGTAAATAATGACGTAAACCTTAGTTTAAAATTTAAATAATCTATTAAAGTACTAAAGGTACTATATCTGCTAAAATATAAAAGATAGATATATGGTGTCGCGGACTTTTTTGTAGAACTTTTAAAGGTTCAAAAAGCCTCCATACATTTATTTCAGTTATACGCAATGGTTGAGGCAGCGCATGCGAATAAGTAAGTTTTTCGGTCCGACCTGTAAGAGAAAACCCGCGATATCTCAGTAGTTATATATGATAGAAATATAAAATATAGCCTATAGCACTCCCCGATAACGTAGCATTCTACTGGTGAAAGAATTTTTAAAATCGGACCAGTAGTTCCGAAGATTACCCCATTTCAAAGAATTGTTACAAACTTACAAACTTACAAACTTACAAACTTTACCTCTTTATAATATTAGTATAGATATATAAGTCATATTCATTTTTAGGGTTTCGAACGTACAATTATAAATCAATCAATCATCAGATCAATCGTATATCTGTCATTCAGTCGCAGTCAAGTTTTATTCTTTTTTTTACTATATAAAAATAAGTCGGGTTTTCCTTCCTGACGTTATAACTCCAGAACGCACGAACCGATTTCCACGGTTTTGCATTCGTTGGAAAGGTCTCAGGCTCCGTGAGGTTTATAGCAAAGAAAATTCAGGTAAAACTTCAACGTAGGATAGGACTAGGGTAGGGATAGGGTAGTGGTAGGGTAGGGGTAGGGTAGGGTAGGGGTAGGGAAGGGTTGATAGGGGTAGGGTAGAGGAAGTTGAAAGTTTACACCGAGTTTAACGCGGACGAAGTCGCGGGCGTCCGCTAGTTTATAATATAGATTACCCCAGAAATATAATATCTCGAAATACTAGAATAAATCTATATTAAAATATCATGAAGTTAAAGAATTTCTTTGTTTGTTTGCTTGAACGCGCTAAGAAACTACTAGTTTCTGAGATTAGCCAACCGATTTGAAAAATTCTCTCAGACCATTTATTGCTTTTTAGCTACAAATTATTCCTACGGGAACCACGCGAGTGAAACCACGCGGCGTTATCTAGTACAATATATCTCGAAATACTCTCGAAACTATTGAAATGGAATTTTCCGCGGCGAATTTGCAGACAGCTAGGTATAATCATAAACCGTACAATGTACAAACCATTTCCGAACAAAAACATAAGCTGCCGAATACGGGAACTATTATTTGCAACTGCTTTCACAATTTATGGCGCAAAGCCAGCAATATTCGCTTTTTGTAATCCATTAACATGTCTGAAACGTTAATGATACTTTGAACATTGTGTTTCACGGTCTAAAGCGTTGTAATAGTTATCACGTCCGAAATCTAAAGCTAGACTAAATTGTTTTCACAACAAAACCTTTCATAGAAACAGGCGTCTTAGCCATGTGGCATGTCGATTCTCTTTCTACTAACGCTTCGATAACTAACAAAATGTATGGGAATGACAGATTCGATCGAAAACTTGATCTGCGACGATAGTTAATGTCATTCCCATACATATTGAAATTTTCGAAACGTTAGCGTTTAGAAAAAAAATCGACGTACTACATGGCTACAGGCCCATTTAGTTTTAATAACGCCTCAGTACAAATTCCAAGCATCTAATTTGAAATCTAAGATTTTTTTTTGTTTAGGACGTAAAAGACTTCATTGGCTTTTTTTTCTTTGCCATAGAACATTCCGTCTTCACCTTTAAGGAACAGATTTTCATACAAAGATGTAGTTAAAGAGATCTCAAAGTTAAAAGAAACTTTACATACCAACTCATTGTATGTAGTACCTACCAACAACAGAAGAAAGATTATCTTTCAGCTGGACTAGTCTCCGTATGGTAGCAACATAAATCTCTTACGCGTAAAAATTATTTTCAGGTGTCTAATCAAGTTTATCCTTTTTGTTAGTTTTAAAAAAGCTACTATTATCTACCTTCTAACATTTTCTTTATGACGCCATAGAATCTAAAAATATCTTAGCATTATGTTATTCATACAATGACTACAGTCATTTTATGAAAAACTAGCTGACGCCGCGCGGTTTTACCCGCGTGGTTCCCGTTCCCGTAGGAATACGGAGATAATATATAGCCTTCCTCGAGAAATGGGCTATTTAACACTGAAAGAATTATAGCTAACACTGAAAGAATTTTTCAAATCGGACCAGTAGTACCTGAGATTAGCGCGTTCCATCAATCAAACAAACAAACAAACAAACAAACAAACAAACAAACAAACAAACAAACTCTTCACCTTTATAATATTAGTATAGAGTATAGATATTCAAGCATCGACCTTTCACAGATAAACTAGATAGGATATGCGATTAAGAACTCATTTAACCTGAATATGCAAGGTCTGTGTGACCTGTAAAACCCTTGCTAAAGACTAAACCTACAACCGTACTAAGATTTACGATGTGTGTTGAGGATTCAGCATACGATATAAACAACAGGCATCATCATTCACGTCAGCATAAATCGTTACATGGACCAAATCGTCTGGTAAGTCATGCAGACTAATTCACTAACTTTGTCGTTTGTTAGTTGACATATACAAAATTGAGATTATATTGTAACAAATGTCATCAGGTGCCTACTGACAACCCTTCGTGAATGTCATAAAATAGGTAGATGACATTTCTCAATGATTTGATGTTCATTTTAATAGGTCGTTAATAAAGACCATTTTAGTAAAAAGCCCATAGTAGTAAAAGACCATTTTAGGGATACAGATAAATCTGTTACTTCGAAGTCCATTTCTTTTTCTGAAAGGTGCAGTGTTATTCAACTCCGTAATACCATGGTACTAGGTGAACTTATGGTGCACGATATCGAATCAATAAGTCTCTAATATAAAAGAAGTGACCATCCATACCAAAGTATCATCGTATCCACGTGAAAGCTTTATAAACGCTTACAAGACAAATCAACAAAGAAAATACATTTTTGACGTCTTATAATTCGATGGAGCCGGCTACACACTCGAAAAAAGATGACGTCATGCGCTGTTCCCTTGCTCTAGGGTTGACAACTTTTTTTACAAGAAATAAAGTATATTCTGGTCTATGAAAATTATTAAACAGTATTTTAGAAAGACCAACATTTTTTTTTGAAAAATGCAACCATTCCATCAGTATTTTCTTATGAGGTTGTCACGTTCAACTTTCGTCAGTAAACCGACTTTACAGACAACTGATTTTTTTCGGATTATAAGGTACATCTAGTACTTGATAATCTTTGTACCAATTTGAAATATAATAATAGTTATCAAAATTGATTGCTTTTTAGACATTTTTATTTGTTTTTACAACCCTATATTGGCGTAAACAATTGAAAGAAAATTGAAAATAATAGAGCAATACATATATTCGAGTTTTTGAAAATAATTTTAAGGCTAAAATGAAAATGGCTCATATAAAATTGATAGTTGTTAACATTTGCTTTATTTCCCCGGTGTAATTGCTCATTATTTAGTGATGCATTGTACCGACGGCGCCGCGGGCAATAGGTAGTTATATAAATGAAGCCATACATATGAAGTGAATGTACAGTCGACTCCATTTGTATATTTGAACTGCATCGCATGCCTTAATTACTGTTGCGGCTGCATTTACAGCTATTTCAGCGTTAATAGCATTTGCTTGCAGTCCCATTAAATACACTTTTAAAAGGCAGAATTACGACACCACGAATTACGTTGCATGTTTTTTTTTACTAAATCACTAAGCACTACATACCAGCGGTGTCCATACAGGCTTCCCGCCGGGTTACCTTTTTTTTATCTTGGATAGGCTTGCGCTTGACTACAATAATGCCTGATGGTGAGCAATGAAGAGGTCTAAAATGAAACGCGCTTGCCTAGAAGATGCCTATTCACTCTTGCCTTGAAGGTGCACAAATTTTAGGTGTCAGGAAACACAGACGCCGGAAGGGCATTCCACATCTTAGCTGTTCTAATTAGAAACGTTGACGCAAAACGCTTCGTACGGGTTGACTGAACGTCGACAACAAAGGGATGCATTTTTGAAAAACTTTTTAAAAACCCATATTTAATAACCATTATTGAAATTAATAAATATGTGTGGAAGTATGAGAAACCGGAGTTTTTATCAATTTTTTTTAATAGAATATTTGCCATATCTTTTAAATATGACCAATAATTCCATTCTCCTACAACTAGTCGGGAAAGACTGTATTAAGATTGGGTACGACGATTTTTCGAGCAAAGCCGCTGGCCTATTATCCATGTGCCATGTGCACAATAAGCCGTACATATTTGGTACCAATTTAAATCTTGAAACTGCTACTACTACTAATTACTAACTAGTCAAAGATAATGAAAATAAGAACACTGATCTACTTTCAAGAAAGATACCTACCACACATCACGCACAAAACAGTTAAAGGGACCTAGACGAAGTTGTAACTACGAGTAATTCGACAAAGAAATATACGTGCTGCCGTTGTACTGATCCCAACAAAAACGTATTGGTCGATCAGAAAACAATTTCCTCACGGTTTTACGGCTGCTAACGGAGAAAAACGACGTGTTTCTGGATGGAATCACGCATTGATTTTATTTGCCGGCTCGGTATTTATCAGACCGTGACCGACGGAATAAATGGGATTTCTTTAATATTTACCTACTCTTTGTCATCGCTTTTTTTTTCATCTCCACTGGACGTAATACATCTTATGTATGCCTGGATCCTAAAGCTATGATCTTAGACTGATTGATTGAATATCCGTAGCTAGACGTACAATTTATAGTTTTGTACTAACTTCTGCTTTAATATCATCGTCTATGCTAATTTACTGCTTCATAACAACTAGAGTATTAATAGTTTCAATATAATATACTAGGCCAGTTAAATTTAGACATCCGAGGGTACATTGATTTCTTTAAAGCTTAAAAATTGGTATAATCGTTCAAAACACAACTAGAAATAAAACTTAAAAAGTCCTTGAAAAAAAACTAAAATTTTGAGAAGAATGACTTTATTTTTAGTATTTTTTTGGTAGTAGCATTTACTAAAGTAACTTGAAAAATTGAAGAACTTTCCATATAAACTTTAAACCCCTTCACTCCCTTCTGATTTAATTTTCGCGACAAAAATTATACCTTCATCGTATTATGGTCTCAAATCGTGTGAAGTTTCACTTAAATTCATTTAGTAGTTTCAGGGTAATATCCGGTCAAATAATATACGGATAGACAGACAGACAAAAATTAAAAAAAAATATTAATGGGTTCAGTATCTATTACATAATGTCCTTCAACAAAAATTTTCTTAATATCTTCAATTTGACCTGTTACAGTTTTTATATTATATAGGTAACTCTTAATGCAAATAACTTATACGAGTACATACATATACGAGCTGTATACATAATATTTCATTTTACTCATACCACCTACCACTTAAGGGCATGGTAGCGGGGGTGGTAGTCAATTAGGCCAGTGACATTCGCATGGAGCTTTTATAGGTGAAGGGGTGATCCCTTAAAACATCTCGGGCTTAAAAGCTTTCTGTGTCAACTAATGGATGAGTAACAAGGAATGTTATTATTGACTTTTCACCTGGTAAATGTACAAGTGCGTATTATAATTAGTAGGTATAGTTAGTGCCCTGATAACCCAGGAGCCCTTTTTTACCCGACTCCAAGAAGGGTTATGTTTTTCGCGCGTATCTTGTATGTATGTATGTAATATTCTTTATTACCTCGTATTTCCAAACCACTGAACGGATTCACGTAATCAGGATATCGTTAGATTTGTCTCAATAACCCAAGTGTTCTCAGATAGGTGAAACTAAAAAAAAATAACAAGACGACTGTGAGACGCTCTAGACTCGACGTGAAAAAAAATTTTTTTTCTAATATTGCAATATGGGTATCAAATTCAAGAGATTTTTGTGAGGATTTTATAATGGTATATCATAGCCATGTTTAAAAAAAACTACAATTAGAAAAACGTTATTTATTAGTTGTCTATACAAAATCCGCAAGACGGACCTCGCACCTTAGATATTAGATAGAATGATTTTCTTCTACATTATTTAATATGTCCCGACTGTTTTCTAATTTCTTTCTACACTTCTGGACTGAGCTTGTTTTATTTCTTTTCAGTTTTTTTATACTTTATGTAGTCGGGTTTTTTTATTTTTTTAATTAATTTATTTATTTACAAGAATTGCTTGTTTAAATATACCTGTTATATACTTACCTAGATGTATATTTACTAGCGATCATATCCTTTTACCGGAATGCAACGATGTTGATTGGAGGTTGTCAAAACTTGGCGATAGTACTTCCCCGGACATTATACACTCACAAAAGCCCTACTACTAATATTATCAGGTTATCTACTAACAGCGCTGTAATAATATTATTTTTTGTCATTTAGCTTGGCTCAATGCGAAATGCCGTCTGCATTTCCAATATTCCCGAGGCCATTCCGTTCGTTGGCTATATTTTATTCAGCTACGAATTTATTTAAATTTTATTAAATTATATTTCACAATATTATTGCTCTCTGATCTGTACTGAATATTATATCTTACATTGAGTTTATAATAAAAGTATAATGATATATAGGATTTGTGTACTAAGTTAACGAATAACAGTTTTAGTTTATTTTATTCGTGGGTTTTATATTAAAAAAATAATATGTGCATAAAGCATTAATTATTATAATACAAGTCATAGATACTCTTATACACTCATCTGTGATAATTATCTTTGGTGCTATAAAATCTCAGACCAATTATAAAAGGACCTTCCTTTTTAGTCGTTACTCCTCTGTAAAAGTATAAGATCACGATCTAACGCATTTAGAAAAACTGTTTCTACAGAATCGATGTTTAATTGTTTTAATCGTTTTCGTCTTATAAAAAAGAGCTCCCTAAAAATGCCAGTTTGTATAGTTGATTGGCATAAAAAACAGTCAACAACTTTTATTCTACCAAATCATGATGTTGCTGTTCAATTGTAAGTATGTCTAACTTAATTATATCAAATTTGTAATAAAAACAATATTGTAATAAAAGAGTCGGTTCTTTAGCCGGAACAGCAAAACATGGACGAAACGAGTCGAAGCGATGTGATTGTTAGTCTGTGTAAAAATTACACATGTGTGTATTTTAAATCAAATTTGTATTTTTATATATAAAAAATTTTCGATGTGTGAGTTTACCTCGTCTCCCTCAAATAACGACAGACAATATCGTTGGTGAATTTGGATGCGACATAAGTCCATAGGTAATTTAGTCTGAGGTACATATCAATAACTCAATTCGAATTCGTGTCAATATGTCAAATTAAAGAAGTAATTTTGTATCAATAAAATTATATGTTTTTGCATTTTTATTTCTTTTAACAATGACATTTAATTTATTTTGTATTAAAAGTAGATAATTCTAATTCAAAAATAAAAGTCATCATGGAAAAAGGCAAAGTAACCTATTGTACCGACCTAGAGAAATCAGTGATAATAAGCAACTTCGAGAGACGTGGCTGGATCCAGGTTGGCCCCGAAGATGAGTGGAACTTCTATTGGTCCTTTACACAAAACTGTCGCACCATTTTCAGTATTGAAAATGGGTACAGAATGAACGACAACCAAATAATAAACCACTTTCCGAACCACTACGAACTGTCGCGCAAAGATTTATTGGTAAAAAATATCAAAAGATATCGAAAAGAATTGGAGCGAGAGGGTAACCCTGTAGCAGAAAAAACAGATGTAACATTACCCAACGGTCAAACCGTCACACGCTACATGCATTTGGATTTTATTCCCGTAACGTACGTCCTTCCCGCCGATTACAACATGTTCGTGGAGGAATACAGAAAGTCACCGCAAAGCACTTGGATTATGAAACCTTGCGGCAAATCGCAGGGAGCTGGTATTTTTTTAATAAACAAACTTTCGAAACTGAAAAAGTGGTCCCGCGAAGCCAAGGCGCCGTTTAACGCGCAATTTACTAACAAAGAAACTTACGTAATATCCCGCTACATCGACAATCCACTCTTGATTGGTGGCAAGAAGTTCGATCTTAGATTGTACGTTTTGGTCACTTCCTTCAGACCTCTAAAAGCATATTTATTTCAGCACGGTTTTTGTAGGTTCTGCACAGTAAAATACGACACAAGCGTCACAGAATTAGATAATATGTATGTTCATTTAACTAACGTGAGCGTTCAGAAACACGGTGGAGATTACAACAGCTTGCATGGAGGTAAAATGAGTGTGCAGAATTTAAGATTATATTTGCAAGGGACTAGAGGTCGTTCTGTAACTGAAAAACTATTTGATGACATCCAGTGGTTGATTGTGCATTCTTTGAAAGCTGTTGCGCCCGTAATGGCTAATGATCGACATAGCTTCGAGTGCTACGGATATGATATTATCATAGACGACGTTCTGAAACCTTGGCTAGTTGAAGTGAATGCATCGCCGTCTCTCCAGTCAACTACACACACGGATAGAATACTAAAATACAAATTGATAGACAACATTGTCTCTGTTGTTGTGCCCCCAGACGGCATACCCGATGCGAGATGGAACAAAGTTCCAACCGTAGAGGCTTTAGGCGACTTCGATGTTTTGATCGACGAGGAATTAATAGAGCGGGAGGATACAACTTTGCGGAACAGTAGATTCAGTCGGGGTAAACCGTAACTTTGCATATTGCATTTATTGCTATCACTCGAAATGGAAAATTGAAATGTATTCAAACTGGATTCCATTAAAAATGTGTTCTGGCTATCATATTAGCTAATAATAATTGTTGAAAATTTTAATAATGAATTTTGCTTTAGTTATTTTTTTATTGAATACTTACGTAGTTTTTAGTAAAATGTTAAGTAAGATTATCTGGAATGGGTGTTTAATACGAGATGTTGTTTGCTTACAATAAACTTACACAGGAAATTGCTGCGTAGAATTTTAAATTTTTCTAGATACTAAAGAAAAATTAAAAAGTTTGCATGCATAATCATATTAAGTAATCTGATCGCTTGTACACAACATGTATTTTGTTTTGCGTTGCAGAATAATCCTATTGGAGTTTAATTATGATCTACTTTATTAAAAAAAACTACAAATATTATTTTAAATGTATTATTTGGTGTTACGTTACGTGTACGTATTAACAGTGACTTTTTTATGCAATGACAAGTTATCTCTAGACTGCGATTTGCATGTCGAAACGCTAAATCGCTTTACTGTACATCTCTGTCGGTAAGGTAACCTAGCCATGACCGATGCTTATCCCCAAACTAAACTTGAACCAATTTAGAAAATATAAAATCCGAAACTGACCCCAAAAGGTAATAGAACATCTTTCTGGTGAAAATCAGAGCACTACCAACTGCGGCAGTTAACTTCAAAAAAAGAGGTGGTGACATTTTCCTCGTTGAATTGATATACGAATAGATTTACAGTTAGATAGGAATCCTACTAATATTATAAACGCGAAAGTGTGTATGGATGTTTGTTACTGAAGCGATTAAGCTGAGATTTTATTTTGAAAGAAAGAAAGAAAGAAAAAAAAGATCTTTATTTTTAAGTAATGCCACATATCACATAAAATCTAAATTATAACATATTATGGCTTAACTGTCCACTCAAACAGTGGAGCACTAAAGAATGCCCTGTAATATGTGGCACAACCTAGAAAAAGGCCCCAACTCAGCATTTTGCCGCATACTTTCAATTAAAAAAGTATGCAGCACTGATTTTCAGTTAGGACCCAGTTCAGGTGCCGCCACGCACACAGTTCAACACTTAACGTAAACTATTAAATACAATTATTAAGAACTAATTAAAACTAACTAGGCAGACACATTGATTTAGAGAAAAAAAAAAAAAAAACAGAAAACTTAAACATAACGATGAAAAACAAAATTAATGATACAAATAAAAATTACCTGCAATATAATAATGTATACTTTTTTTTTTTTTTTGTTAAGAACTCTTATTACTAATTTATAGATAACTAAATACTTGTTATTAAATATATAAGATAACAACATATTAAACATATAAATTCGTAATTAATTGAAAATTAAATATATAAAAAATAATACATAAACTATTTAATCATATCTATATTATATAAATATATGTATATAACCTATTAAAATGGTAGGTATCATAATGCACTCAAGCTGCGCCGTCCTACATATTATATTATATAAAAAAATAAATTAGAATTACAAAAATGAAAACTCCGCCACATGATCTTGGAATTCGAACTGTCTGTCAATAAGAAATCGTTTCAGCAGTTTTTTAAAAGTATATATGCTTTTGACTTTTTTTATTGGAGGGGGGATATTATTCCAACATTTAGTGGCGGAGTAGGTAAACGATCCTCTGAACGCGGCAGTACGATGAGGTGGAACACGAAACTGATTGCGACAGCTTCGATGACCCGTGCCACTCTCACCCACCCAATTTAATTTATTCAGAAGATATAATGGTTTACCTTGTTTTAACAAACCGAAAAGTAAACCAGCCAGATGTAATTTTCTTCTAGATCTCATTTTTAATAGTCTAGAATTATTCAGATATGGTGTAATGCGATTTCTTGGAGGAATATTAAAACAGAAGCGTGCACAAGAGTTTTGCACACGCTGTATGAGGCGCTTAGTTCTACAAAGAAGTCGGGGGCCAAAAACAATATCTGCATAATTAAGCTTCGAAAGGACTAATGCCTCAACTAGCTGAATACGCAGCTCCTGCGAGAGGTACATGCGGACCTTATAAATTACTTTTAGTCTATAAAAACAATTGCGTACCACCTCAGCCACATGCTGTTCAAATCTAAGCCCAGAGTCCATTAGCAAACCCAAATTACGCGCCTGAAGAACTCTTTCTAATCGGTTGCCTCTAATACATATGTTTAAAAGCTCAGGTTCAACATTACTTAATTGTTTATTCGAACCAAACAAAATGTACTTGGACTTAGAAGGATTGAGTACTAAAGAATTACTATCAGACCAATGTGAAATTCGGTCAAGGTCTTCATTAATTAATGCTACAGCGTCTTGAACCTTTTCGGGCCTACAAGAGTAATACAACTGTAAGTCGTCGGCATACAAGTGATACTTGCAATGTTTAATTTTTTTAATTATGTCCGCACAATATAAAATAAAAAGTAAGGGACCCAAAACAGAACCCTGCGGTACACCTCTGGAGACTACAGCTGCCGACGATCTATACTTCCTTCCATCCTGATGCACTAATTCTACAGACTGTGTTCGATGACTTAAATTTTTGGATTAACACATAGGCTTATATCCCGAAAAAATCCATGGATTCCCGAGATTTGCAAAAACCTGATGATTTTGATGGTATAAATGTTTGTTACTCTCTCTCTCTCTTTCACGCCTCGGCTACTGAACCGAATCATCTGAAATTTGAAGTAGAGGTAGATTATAGTCTGGATTAACACAAGGCTACTTTTTATCCCGGAAAAATCCATGGTTCCCGAGGGATTTGTAAAAAACTAAATTCCACGCGCTAGAAGTGGAAAACTGGAAAAAACGGTCACCATTTTGCAAAATATCATCATAGTAAAAGCGTGTCAAGGATACCCTCACTGGACCAACTGGGTTTGTAGCACTAAAACATTTCCAAACTGTCATAAATCTATTCAATAGCCAAGGAATTGGAATAAACCAACTTTGTTGTACCTAATTTAATTTTATCTCGCAAACTCGTCAGCAAAGATTGAGAAGTTTGTTCGATCCCGTAACCCGTAGCATCACGTAGAACTGTAAAAATTCCCGTAAGGCATAAGTGTTACATTTTACGACTCTTTCCCGAACTTGTTTGCGTTGAATATTAACATTTTTATGTCGGACGGTAAGCAGACTTCAGGTGTAGGTAACAGCTTAATGTATGTACGAAACTTTGTTTATTTTAATACAACTAGCTGCCTCTACTTTGCTGTGGTGCTGTTAAGTATTAATCCCAAGATAATTGGTAGATTTTATACAATCTAAGCGAAGTGGGTTGTATGTGACCATAATAGGATCGCTAGTTGTTATTTGCCCCGTAAAAAGAGTGTATTAAAAGCCTTAAAAGCTCAACGGTTAGAGAGTTGGATTCATCCCCGCAGGGTAGTGTGATACTTATTTTTAAATTGTAACAAAACTTTTTCAAAAACTAAGTAAATAAATAATATTAATATCTGTAAAAATAAATAATTTAATTGCGTTGATAGTAATTTGTTCTGTAACCAACAATAAATTAATGGGTGTGTTAAGAGTATTTATCTAACGAATGTAACGCAGAATGTTTACTTTTCACCAAAGCTTGTTAATTGAGTTAATTTTACCCCATGCTACAATTATTAAGATAAGCACGATTTATAATAACAAGACTATATACTGGTTCCGTCTATAAATATGAAATGGTTTAATTAAAATGTATAGTGAGTTTTGTGAGATGCATGTGAACGAAATGCGTATGTTGAGATGGATGTGTGGTGTGACAAGAATAGATAAAATAAGGAATGAGTAAATAAGAGGAAGTCTGAAGGTGGCGCTAGTGACAGAAAAATTGAGGAGTAGAATAGCTTGGTATGGACATGTAATGCATAGGGAGGTAAGTCATATTACTAGAAAAATGATGAATGTGCAAGTGAAAGGACGTAAGAGGAGAGGAAGGCCAAAGAAGAGATGGTCGGTTTGTGTGAAAGAGGACATGGGTGTAAAAATAGTGATGATGAGTTGACGAGTAATAGAGACGAATGGAAAAGATTGACATATTTTTCCGACCCCACTTAATTGGATAAGGGTAAGGAGATGATAAGTGAGTTTTGTGAGAGGGTATTTGAAATTATTTACGAAAGTTTCCTCATCGCTTTGCCAATAATCCATCAATATTGATGTTTTTATATTTAAAAGTTTGTGTTTCGATTTCGAGACGAGAGGACGAAATTGAGATTCATACTGTCGAGTTTGAAGGGTTCCGTAGTACTGTCTATAAAAACGGCAAAAAACACATTTGTTTTATGGGATTCCCCTTAAATACCGTGATATAACGATCTATGAGTATAGCCTGGTGAGAAACGAAGGAACGAACTGCGAAGTCTTAGTAGTAGGATCTCGCTTTTTACCCTTTGGGTACTGAATACTAAAAACATAGTTCTGTATATTGGGTACCATGTTACAAATATGTATCCAGCTTTAATATAGTTGGCCTCGTAATGGTGGAAGCAGCTGTAAATAATAGTGGTAATTTTCGGTAATATCACACTGTTCGCCAGTTAATTACTGCATGACACGGTTATAAAGGCTACTTATTAATTTAACGGAGTTAAGGAACAAATTACCATTTTATAGCTTTACATAAATCATCACCTTTCCCTTATCCCACTTATGTGGGGTCGACAAATTTTGTCGATCTTCTCCATTCGTCTCTATTACTTGTCAACTCATCATCCACCCTCTTTGCACAATGTCCTCTTTCACACACTCCAACCATCTCTTCTTTGGCCTTCCTCTCCTCTTGAGTCCTTCCACTTGCAAATTCAACATTTTTCTAGTAATATTCATTTTTCATCCCTCCATAATACATGTCCATTACCTTTTATTCCTCATTTTTTCTGTCATAAAATTGATGTAAATAATTCGACTCAATGGAAAGTAATTTTATGTGTTTGTAGTTATTTTAAATGTAAAATGTATTTTGATTAATTAAAAATAGGTTTACTGACGTCATCAGTTATTTATTTAATTTTAAACGAACAATTAATTGGGAATCACGACTTGTATACAAATATTACCCAGATTAACAAGTTGAATATACACGATTACAAAACTGACAATTAGAGATTACAAATTAAAACCAACTTTGCATAAATTAACACTATGGAAGTGAACGTTGAAAATAATATTTTTACGTTCATACGTAATAATTAGATATATACGTAGTTAGTCTCGCAACTGTCATCACTGATAACACGTACCGTTTGTATTCAGGCACTGAGGAATTACAGAAGAAAAGATGTCGCGAAGTTTCCCGAATGCAGCCCAGCCGCGTTGGATTCGGCGGTTCACCTCTTTCCCGTAATTGGACTTACCTAACTGTATCATATGTCCTAGGTATTCGTTTACAATTTTGAGTGCAGCGTTAACTATAACTGAGTGGAGCGATACATGAGCATTACACATTATTTTCGTTTTGGCCATGTTCATTTTCAGGCCCATCTGTTGAAAAACTCTGCTGAGATCATTAAACATAGTACTAAGGTCATCCAGAGTCTTTGCCATTATGACTACATCATCCGCGAACCGCAGTTGAGTGGTGTACTCGCCATTGATGTTAATGCCTAGTCCGTCCCAGTCCAGAAGCTAAAGACGTTCTTCAATGCGGCAGTAAATAGTTTTAGAGAGATTATATCTCCCTGACGTAATCCTCGCTGTAACTGGCCTCGTAGTGTGATCCTGTATACGGACTGAAATAGTGGCGTTCCCGTACAAGCACTTCAACGCTTGGATGTACCAGTTGTACCTGTAGTCAAGTCCGCTCATAGCTCAACAACGAGATGGGTCTATAATTCTTCAGCAAGGTGTTGTCACCTTTTTTGACGAACAGAACCACCACGCTCTTGTGCCATGCCTCGGGCGAACATATTATGTCATAAGTAAATGTATTCGTCTACAATTTGGAGTGCAGCGTTCTCAACAACATTTCATAATCCGACCCTTTAACTCTCTAGGACCTTATATTCCAAAGACATATAGGCTAATAACTGGACCAACGATGTAATTGATCGAAGTTTTAATGATTACCAAAATTACGAACTAATTTTGTTTTCCACCAACTTTTCACGTTAAATAAATATTATAACACTCCAATTCGAAATTCCAAAACAAATAATGTATGAAAATTATAAGCACAATGTTGGAATTTTACCTTCATAAGCCTGTTGCTTTAGATTTCCCGCGTATAAAAGCTCCGAATAATCCGCCGTAAAGAGCTTTAAAGGGCAAGCAGAGAGTCAGTGGAGGTATGAAACGGAGGGATATAAATGGCAACCATTTGTCCGTCGTGTCATAAAAGGAACTGCGCAGTATTATGTGTTTAAATTAATTCCTTTGAGCACGAAATGCGTAACTTCCTTAATGTCCTTACTAATTAATACTTTCATATTAAATTGTTTAATAATTTCATTTGAGAAAGTAATTAGATAGGTTTTTATTTTGTAAGCAAAAATTGCAATATGAATATTAATTAAATATTATTGTACTTACTTAGATTTAAGTCCCTTTATATTTAGTGTACGCGGGTTGATTCGATTTAAGTACAAAGTTAATGGGATACAGACGGACAAAACAGAGAAGCCACGAAATTGTGTCCGAGATTATCTGGTATTGTGCGGCATACAAGATTATGAGGTTTTATTTGATTATATGGAAGTCCCTCCCGCCAAACGTTGTTTTGCCATAAATTTTTCATACAAAAATACGAAATCGCGATTGAAAAATTGGGGGCTAGAATAACGGTTTTAAAGTATATAAAAATTAGCCTATACTAAGTTGATCAATATTATAGTATAGGCTAATTTTTATCGGCCAGATCCGGATTTACGTAGGAAAACCTCCATTGGCTCTTCGAATTATGTGCCCCGCCCATTGCCACTTTAGCTTCGCGAGTCGTTGAGCTTATGGTTAAAGTACATAAATATTGTGCACTGAGTCTTTCGCATTACAAGCGCAATCACCATCGTTTACTTAATTAAATGTACCTAGTTTCATGTACCTAGATCGAAAATTTGAAAAACCGAAAATTATTAATCAGGAATATACGAAAATAAAGGCTACAAAAAAAAATACGCAGGGTACTTTATAGTAACATAGCTTTTACTATTTAACTAAAATAAATAGCTTCAGTATTTAACATGTACAAATTACTCGCTTTGTACACAGTAATTTCTGTACTAAATGAGGTACATAGTCAAAGTAGGTAATTATTACCGTCAACGTCACATCCCTACGTTTATCCAATTACATAAATTTAATTACCCTACGCACGTATCGACTAAGCTGAATCGAATTTCCTATTGGAATTTAACGCACCGACGATTTTATACGGATCAGCACGAGTGAATAAATTAGCTAGATTACATTTACTTTTACGGGGTTTTGCAATGATTTAGGTCAAAGTTAAGCCTTTATTGTTAAACTAGCCGTCGCCTGCGACTTCGTCCGCCCTTAGACCTTTTTTTTATCCAGCCCTTACAGTAGTATCGCTGTAAAAATGGAGTAACTTCTTCCATTTTCCCAACATTTCCCTTCATAGCTCTACTCCTATTGATCGTAGCGTGATGAAAAGTATATTATAACCTGCCTAAGAGTATGAAGAACAATTTTAACAATTTTCGTTAAAATCCGTCGGGTAGTTTTGTTTCTATAACGAACATACAGACACAAAAAAAAATCTGATTGCATTTTTGGCATCAGTATCGATCACTAATCAGCTGATAGTTGTTTTGGAAATATATTTCATGTACATAATTGACCTCTCTACAGATTTATAAGTATAGATGAATTTTATAGAAGAAAAAACAATTTCACATTTCAATCATGTCTTGCAGGGACGATGGCAAACAAGGGACATTTTATGGATTTCAAAATCCAGAGAAAAGAAACATTTCATTCAGAAATTCTGTTTTGTATTCAGCGCTGGCAATATGCAAAACCAGTAACGATGTAGACATGCAATTTCCCAGTAAACGGCAACGATGAAGCCGTATACGCAAACACCAACTGGCGCAGCGATTCAATTCCGTGCTATTATGGTCGCAACGAACGGCAATACCACATTTGAAGTGCCGTGATGACTGCGTACGTTCTGTACAGCCTGCTATTATACTCTGGTGGTGTTCAACGACAAAATTCGACCGTAATTCGTTAAGTTTCAACTGATAAATTGAAGAGAATTTTCGTACAATTTGTTGTATGTACATTAGCTTCACTTCCCGGTCTTCGATTAGGATGAAATTTTGCACACGCTCTGAGTTCTGATGACAATACATGACTAGCTTACAAACGTCATTACAAATCCAATATGGCGGCCTCCTCAATCAATTTAACTATGTAGAAAAGACATATCTTGGTATCCTAATTTGACTCACTTCCCGGTCTTCGATTAGGATGAAATTTTGCACACGCTCTGAGTTCTGATGACAATACATGACTAGCATACAAACGTCATTAAAAATCCAATATGGCGCCCTGCCCAATCAGTATAACTATGTAGGAAAGACAAATCTTGGTATCCAAATTTGACGCACTTCCCGGTCTTCGATTAGGATGAAATTTTGCACACGCTCTGAGTTCTGATGACAATACATGACTAGCTTACAAACGTCATTAAAAATCCAATATGGTAGCCTCCCCAATCAGTTTAACTATGTAGGAAAGACAAATCTTGGAATCCTAATTTGACCCATTTCCCGGTTTTTGTGTAGGATGAAATTTTGCACACGGTTTGAGTTCTAATAAAAATACATGACTAGCTAAGAAACATCATTACAAATCCAATATATGGCGGCCCTCCCAAGATGGCGGAGTGGCTGTTTGAAATTCACCCCCATGATATGGATATCAAATGAAAGGGTTTGCTGTCAGGATACGAAAAAAATAGTCACGTGACTTAAATCCAATATTTTTGTAATTTTTATTGCGTGCTAAAAGCGTGTTTTTTATTTTTTTTAACTATTTAAAGTTATTTGTTATTACAACGAAAGGCAATAAAGTGTTTTTCAGACAGAATGGGTATGAATCGCCTGTATGACGTTCATAATAGGTACTATTATCGTGAATCGCGGCATTTCAAGAGTGAAACGAACTGTCACCCGCACCATCCTACATGAAACGAATTGTAAATGCCACGTTTTTAAATCCGTGATGTCCGTGTTGTGTGCAGCCTAGTATTATTCTATTCAACCGTATATCTTGTAAATTCAACTGCTAAATTAAAGAGAATTTCCGTGCAATTTGTTGTTAAAAAAATTCATTTTATTTTGTAATCGTGGTCCCAATGAAAGTGCCGCGATTACTGCGTACGTCCCATGTTCAGTCTTTTGCTATACTTTAGTGGTGTTCAACGACAATATCGACCATAAAGTTAAGTTTCTCATCTGATAAAATAAGGAGAATTTCGGTAAAAGTTATATGTAGGTGCTTTGTAATTGGGGTCAGAACAAAAGTCAATACTGCATTTGAAGTGCCGTAGAGACTGCGTATACGTTCTGTGTACAATATTTGAATGACCATTAGCGAGGAAATTCGACCATAATTCGTTAAGTTTGCAACAGATAAATTGAGCAAAATGTCCATGCAATTTGTTGTACAAAATTTTTATTGTATTTTGTAGTTCTGGTCACAGCGAACGGCAATACCACATTTGAAGTGCCGTAATGACTGAGCCGTAATAGCCCAGTGGATATGACCTCTGCCTCCGATTCCGGAGGGTGTGGGTTCGAATCCGGTCCAGGGCATGCACCTCCAGCTTTTCAGTTGTGTGCTTTTTAAGAAATTAAATATCACCTAACCCTTTTCATTTCTGAGAGGAGACTCAAACTTAGAAGTGAGCCGAATATGGGTTGATGACGAATGACTGATGCGTAAAATAGGTACCTACAGATTATTGTTGTTGTTTTACGATTCAGTAGTTGTCTATTAGGCGAAGTAATTCAGTCGTTATTTGTTAAGTTTCAACTGATAAATTGCTGGAGAATTTCCATACAATATTTTGTATATGTGGTCACAACGAAAGGCGATATTTCGTTGTGACCACATATTTGAACACCAGTGATGAACGAAGCTCTTAATAAGTTTATAATTCAAAATACAAATTAATAAGTCCTCTGTTTAATTAAAAAAAAAATTTGAATCACATTATATTTCGTATTTTTTTAATGACTTATGAAAAAAATTTTAAAACTATAACTCTAAAAAAAATGAAGGATTTTCCATACAAACTTTCTACCCCTATTTCACTCCTTTTTTATTTTTTTTTCGCAATAAAAGTATTCTATAACCTTCTCCGTATTAAGGTCTTAAACCGTGCCAAGTTTCATTTGAATTCAGTTTGTAGTTTCAGCGTGATGCTCGAATAACAAAAAAAAACACGGACAGACAAACAAATAATTAACAAATTACATTATGACAAAAGCCTTCGAAATAATTAAAGATCAGGCCAAAATTTAATAATCTTATTCAAAAATATTTTTTATGCCGCTACACCGATTTTCAATAGAGGATGATATTTTATGTTTATTAAAAGAGTATCTGTTTCATAAACAAAAGGATGCTAGCTGATGTTGTCTTGTTTTTTCGCTATATTAATGAAAAATAAATCCTTGTCCCTAAAATGTAAATTAATTATGAGAAATTGGTTGATTTTTCCATACAAAGTTTTTGACAGTAGATAAGCTGTGGTCCGAGAGAGGGTAGCAAATTTAAAGGGGGCGTTTGGACGGATCTTACTTTGAGAAACTCTCTTAATATTGCTTAATTAAATTAAATATAAATCGAGAATCACTCGTAGGTATTCCTTCATAATCAAAACTGAAAGGTATTGAGAAAGCATTTTCATTAGAATATTACTAATCAAAAAGTAAACAACATATTCACGTTCACGGCTAAATTTTAGTATTTTGTAAGTAGATACTTCGAAATATCATGGTCTTGGGCCACCTGCAGTTAGCAGCGTTCATGCCACAGGGTCAACTGACCTTACACTTTCTGCCTTAGACTCGATATTTCAACATCTATAAACTTTCGTTGAGCTACAAGAAATATCCGTTAATTGGAATATTTTTCGGGTATTATTATTTCTAATTCAATCACGTTAAGATATTCCAGACATCATTTAAATATTGGATAAGACAGGCGTTACTTTGCGGAGGATGAACCTCCGCAAAGTAACGCCTGTCTTATTGCGATTGCACGTTGTAGAGTCAACATCTCCTGAGGATGCTCCTGTTTCGGGGTGAAACATATGTAGAGACTATTTTGTCGGACCTGGGTGACGTTGTCGCATGGGTTCGTCGGCTTTTCGCGGATGAATAAATAAATAAATTCATTGATTGATTGATGATAGCAAAATAAATAAATAATTATCTATTCATAATTTAAATAGTCAATCACTCATCTTTGTTAAGCAATTTGTCAAACTGCAATTACGAACATACAGAAGCTTTTATCAAACACCCCTTCACAATTTACTACATCCTCTCGGTACTCAAGTAATGACGTTGACATGCAATTTTCCAGTAAGCGTTAACGACACGACCGGATTAACAAACGCCATCTGGTACTGAGTTTCAATTCCGTACAATTACTTATACGGGCTACAGCAGCTGTGAATTGCAATACACAATCGAACTCGTGTGAAGAACAAGCAGTCCCAGCTTTGTACAGGGAGTACAAAGTCTGTCAGTCTGGCTGGTGGCTTCGGCCGTGGCTAGTTGCCACCCTACCGGCAAAGACGTACCGCCAAGCGATTAAGCGATCCGGTACGATGTCGTGTAGAAACCGAAAGGGGTGTGGATCTTAGATTGCATCATCACTTACCATCAGGAGATTGCAGTCAAGGGCTAACTTGTAAAGAATAAAAAAAGGCATCTACCGAAAAATAATGGATTACTTTTTTCCCGTCTTAATAATAATCTACTATATAAAAATAAGTCGGGTTTTCCTTCCTGACGCTATAACTCCAGAACGCACGAATTGTTTTCCACGGTTTTGCATTCGTTGGAAAGGTCTCGGGCTCCGTGAGGTTTATAGCAATTTTAAATTCTGGAAAATTTTTATCAGAAAATCGGGAAAATCTTTTTTCACATACAGCGCCATCTCTGATACATAGCATGTATAGGGTACGGTAGGGTAGGGTTAGGGTATATTTAGGGTAGGGGTTGGGTAGGGGTTGGGCAGGGGTAGGGTAAGGTAGGGCAGGGTTAGGGTATGTTTAGGGTAGGGGTTGGGTAGGGAAAGGTAGGGAAGGGCACATTAGTCAAAGCGAAGCTTGACCGGGTCCGCTAGTACTCTTATATAGAGATAGAGCATATTCGAATTTACCATATATAATCAAGTGAGATTTTACCTAATCCCGCACAGTGGTAGCCGCTACGCATAATCTCATGAATGGCGTGTTTGAATAAATTGCTGACGCTGAATGGAATACATTTACTTTCTATTCAAAACTTTAATAGGTTGATAATACAGACCGAAATAGTGAATAGGCCAGCTGGTAAATGATGTACTGGCATACGTACCTACTAAAATTATTAAAATGGCTCTAGCGATGATATAAAGCTAGTAACACAAATAGAACACCATCTACATATCTCTACATATAATAAAACTGGTCGAATTCACTCGCAATTTGAGATTTTACTTATATCATTTGTAACACTAAACGTTACCGTGGCATAACGGACAACAGCGCCATCTAGAATCTATACTTATAATACCAATTCTGTACATTTAGTACATTGAAGATATTTTGAATTTTTTTGTTGCAGGGCAATATACAATCGATACTGAATTTTTTTTGTTTATGATGTCTGTCTGTCCATGTTTTTTTTGTTATTCGGGCATGACGCTGAAACTACAAAATGAATTCAAATGAAACTTGGCACGGTTTAAGACCATAATACGGAGATGGTTATAGGATACTTTTTATTGCGAAAATAAAATAAGAAGGGGGTGAAATAGGGGCTGAAAGTTTGTATGGGAAATCCTTCATTTTTAACCGACTTCCAAAAAGGAGGAGGTTCTACGTTTGTCTGTATGTATGTTTTTTAGAGTTACAGTTTTAATTTTTTTTTCATAAATCATTAAAAAAACACGAAATATAATGTAATTCAAAATTTTATGTTTTTTAACTTGTAACTATATAGAAAGCTGTATGAAAATATTGTACGAATGTCTGACGTCGTAGAAAAAATATTTGTGCACTTTGTTTTTTCCACCATTCTGCCTGAAATGCCATCAAAATATCGTCTAACCTTGTGGTCTAGATAACTTAGCCCTCATTTGATAATAACTGTGTATTAATTTGTTCAGTACCACAGTCTGATGACTGATTTATAGAATAGCACCCACATACTGTATTTAACCAAGAGCCGTGATAGCCTAGTGTATATGACCTCTGCCTCCGATTCCGGACGGTGTGGGTTCGAATCCGGTCCAGGGTATGCACCTCCAACTTTTCAGTTGTGTGCATTTTAAGAATTTAAATATCACGTGTCTCAAACGGTAAAGGAAAACATTGTGAGGAAACCTGCATACCAGAGAATTTTCTTAATTCTCTGCGTGTGTGAAGTCTGCCAATCCGCATTGGGCCAGCGTGGTGGATTACTGGCCTAACCCCTCTCAATCTGAGAGGAGCTCAGTAGTGAGCCGAATATGGGTTGATAATGATGATACAGAAAGCTGTAGGAAAATATTCGGTTGGATAACGAATGTCTGACGTCGCAGGAAAAATGTTAGTGCACTTTATTTTTTCCACCATTCTGCTTGAAATTCCATCAAAATATCGTCTAACCCACAGATATAAGAACAAAGCGTTAGCTTTTAGCGATATCTGTTCTGTGGTGTAACCTTATAGTCTTGGTATCTTGACCCTCATTTGATAATAACTATGTATTAATTTGTTCAGTACCGCAGTTTGATGACTGATTTATAGAATAGCACCCATATACTGTATTTAACACGTAAGCGTCCGCACTAAATCAAACTCTGACAGGCTGAGATAAACATAGGATGACGTAGAATGGATAACATTCACCGCAGTGCGACTGGCGAGCGGTCACGTCACTATCTAGAATCTAGATTTGGCGTTCCACAAACAAAATTATATAAATAATTCATGCGAATTATAGAATTCTGTTTATGAAACAATATGAAATATGTTTTATTCAATAGACCTTCTAATTACTTTGAATACATGACCATATAGCCACGAAAAAATTACTCTCTCGTTTTTCGTATAACGAACAAGACGTTACCTCTTGCAATCTCATCGGTAGCTAAGTGTCGATGCAGTATGACATTTACACTACCCTATTATTATACACAGCTGTATAATAATAGGGTAGTTTACTCATATCAAATTTATTATAAACAATATTAATTTCGTAAAGTACTACATGGATTAAGGGTCCGAAATATATCGATATTAATTAATAAAAGTTAAGGATTTCTTATAAAACTTATTTTAAAAATTATGTATTTTTTTTAAATTTTTCAAACGTCAAAAACGCTGTCGTCCATTATGTGACGTCACAAAGTTACTTGATGTACTAAACGTCAAACTAATAATTGTTAACCGACTCGTAAATCTATGTTGTCTATTATTTTTGTCAAACACTCCGTTTGATAAGGATTTGATAACGTAATGAAATAAAACAGTAAAAATATAGACCATCATGCCCGATGGCGTTTTGGCTCGTTTTGTCATGAAAATATTTAAAAATTTTCATGTAATCACGTCAAAAATATGATATTTTTTTACAATCTAGTAAAATAATGAACAATTTAAGACCATTAAAAAAAGTGTCAACTATTAACTTTCCAACTACACGATAAACTTCCCCTTAATCGATCTTTCGATTCACAATACATTACTGAGAAATAAGCACACAATACTATTGAATTTTAAAATCATTTTGGCACTCTAAAAACACTTTGCCAAGTCTACGACATTGGTATCAACTTACCAAGGTTTGAACAATTTTACAGCCATGTATGTCGTTACGTATACGAGTATGTACATTGTATATGCAATTCCATATCGTGTGACGACGATGGCCGCAAATGCGAACACCATCTGGGCCGCAATTTAATTTCGCGCTACTCGGACGTCAATATCGTTAAGTGGCCGGTATTTCCCGTTTAGTCCAGTCAAATTAATCCTTAAAATAGAAGTAAGGTTATAAAAATTGGTATAAATGTTCAGAGGTTTTTCGCGTTTTTCAGCTAAACGTTGAGTTTACAGCAAAAATAGTTCAAACAAAAATTGTAGATCATCCGATCTTAAAAAAAATGTATCACACTTTTTTCATAAGTATTGCCATTTCCCTGATACAGTGGATCAAAGAACTGTAAAAAAATTATTGAACTGTAAAAACGCGAAAAACCTATTTTTGCAAACTTTCACCATCAATATTTTTTTTTTGCACAAGGGGGATTAATGGAGACTTTTTACAATTCATTTAAATATAGTATTATCATATAAATTGTATTCTGAACATTCATACCAATTGTTAGCTCTATGGGAATTATTCTAACCTTCAAAGTCTTATTTGACTGGATTATTTCTCTTTATATAGTAATGGACGTCCGTCAATTCATTAGCGTGGGATTACATTGAAACACATTTTTTTTTTAATTTGATTTGATGAAACAATTTAGTAGAAAAACCGGCAAATTACGTGTTGTCTATCGGCACTCATCTTTTCATAAACTAAAAATCACCGAACATTGTTGTAAAGAATGATTAATATTAAGGACAAACTTAAACTGATAATAATTGCAATTTTAGACGAACTATGGTAGGGTAAATAAGGTTTTTCTTTATATACTTCATTATTTAACCGACTTCAAAAAAGGATGACATTCTCAATTCGACGCGTATGTTTTTTTTAATATTTGATACCTCATAATTTAGTAATTTATTAACCAATTTTGAAAATTCTTTTTTGTTTGATAGAGTTATTTCCAGATTGGTCCCATTTCATTTTTATAAAAATCGGTGTAGTAAGTTTGTGTTAAATTCAAAATAACTAAAATACGTCTTTGAAGTAGGATCCATTTTTATGTTAAATAAATTATAATATTATAAACTGGTAAATTGGAATTATCATAGAAATAAATAACATAATACAGTTTATACCAATAAAGAGTCTACAAATAGTCTACCTTGGCGTTCCAAATGCTTGTAAACTAATATAAGACTTAGTTTACTTGAAATAAATGAATTTTGATTTTGAATAACAAGATTCTTACCAATAATGGCAATTTCTGGATGGTTTTATAATATAAATCTCAAAAGAAAAAGCCAAAAATATACAGTAATGTAAAGTTAACTGTTTTAGCATATGTTGCAGGCAATTCTATTTACAGATAAACTCTAATTATCATCATCATTATCATCATATCAGCCGATGGACGTCCACTGCAGGACATAGGCCTTTTGTAGGGACTTCCAAACATCACGATACTGAGCCACCTGCATCCAGCGAATCCCTGCGACTCGCTTGATGTAGTCAGTCCACCTGGTCGACCAGCACTGCGCTTATTAGTGTGGGGTCGCCATTCCAGTACTTTTGGGACCCCAACGTCCATCGGCTCTTCGAACTACAGCTTCGCAACTCGTTGAGATATGTCGATGACTTTGGTTCTTCTGCGGATCTCCTCATCGATTCCTCCTCTGATTCGATGCCAGTGATGACCTAGGGTTATGAAACTCTAAAGTAAGATTTATTTTATTGATACTCGTAAAACTATTTATGAATGTCGGTATAAAATAAGGAATTTACATATTAAAACGTGATTAAAACATAATACGATACTCATAGCCGATTTAAATTCATTAAAGTTAAATCGGAAAATGGTTGAAAATAACGTTAATTATACAAAAGCACGACAAGTAAAGCCTGCGGTCTGATAAGCTACACAAAACATTATTCCAAATTATATATTCCACATCGTGTCCTGCTGATAAAGATTTGAATAATCCCCGTTGGAGGTCAAAGTTCGACGTACTTTCGAACAAGCTTATAGGAATGTTACAGACAGCGTAATTTATTATTTAAAGACTTACTTCTGAACCAGATTTTATACATGTATCAAGTTTACATTGTAACAAAAAAATAATGAGGCATCATACAATAATCTATACCTACTTATAATAAACTATCTTACGCCGCGCGGTTTCACCCGCGTGGTTCCCGTTTCCGCAAGAATACGGGGATAATATATAGTCTATAGCCTTCCTCGATAAATGGACTATCTAACACTGAAAGAATTTTTCAAATCGGACCAGTAGTTCCTGAGATTAGCGCGTTCAATCAAACAAACAAACAAACTCTTCAGCTTTATGATATTAGTATAGATCTGTAGAGATCAAGAGTCAATTCTGTACAAGAAATATATTTTCAAAATAACTATCAGGGGGTGATTAGTGGTCGATACTGATGTCAAAAATGCAATCAGTCTGTCAGAAAGCGTAAAAACTATTTATACATAAATATACAGTGTAACTACATTCGGATCACATTTGCTTTGATTTTGTAGGCAAGTAACTTATCTATAGTATAAAATATCGTTGTATTCCACATTAAAAATTTACCAAAGATCTTTGAACATGAAGGGACTCCACGTGACCATTCTCCGAACCTAAGCTTATGTGAATAAAAAATTCCATTGTTCCTTTAGTTTGCCGTCCAATTTTAGGAAGGTGACTTCAATACTCAGGGGAAATCTCTTTAACTATTTTCTCACCTTTTTTGCTTTGTTATCTTTCTAAGCCATTCGAAGATTAGGTTTGAATGAGGAAAATGGCTTATATATACTTTGTTACACCTGGTTTTTGTCTTGTAAAAATGTTTACCGTACCTGTACCTTCGAATTCTACGTCTCATGCTAAGATAAAATCAGAAAATTAGAAACAATGGAGCCTACGGAAATTTCACTGTCATCATCATCATAATCATTAACAACCCGTATTCAGCTCACTGTTGAACACGAGTCTCCTCTTAGAATGAGATCCATCACGGTGGCCTAATGCGGATTGGCAGACTTCACACACGTAGACAATAGGCTGGTTGACACTTTTTTTAACCGACTTCCAAAAAGGAGGAGGTTCTACGTTCGGCTGTATGTATGTTTTTTTTTTTTTTTAAATGGTCTTAAATTACATTATCGTTCTACTAGATTAAAAAAATAGCATATTTTTTGAGACATGATCCAATGAAAATTCTAACTTTTAAATATTTTTTGACAATACGAGCCAAAGCGCTGTCGGCCATGATAGTCTGTAATTCAATTGTTTCATGACGTCACATTATCAAATCCTGTACAAACGGAACGTTTGACAAAAATATTAGTTAACAAATTAATTTGACGTTTAAAACATCAAGTGACATTGTGAGCTGTCATTATGTAAAATAAAGGTTCCGTTTTTGTACTACGTACGTTCGGAACCCTAAAAACAGCTAGTGAAGCGGGCAACCTTATGTTTACTTAATACAGCAGTAAAGTATTAAGGTAAGTACATTATACTAAAGAGAACGTAATATGCGGAACTTTTAGTAGGAAGGGCGTAAAAGTTATTGCAAAGAAAATAAAGATAAAACGAGTAAATGTAAGCAGGTAGGTAGGCACATTTTTTGGGACGAACATAAACATGAATAAGATTTCCATCTAAAGTTAAATATTTAACGAGGGCTCAAAATTACTGCGTACTTATCTAAAGTAACAACAACAACGATCCGATTTATAATATTCTTGGTACTTCAAAACATTAGAACATTTATGTGCAACAAACGTTATCATAGAACTAATGGTTTAGTGGAAACTATCAAAACAGAATTCCTAGCGGACGCCCGCGACTTCGTCTGCGTGGAATTCAGTTTTTCACGAATCCCGCGGGAAGCATGGATTTTTCCGGAATGAAAAGTAGCCTATGTGTTAATCCAGAGTAAAATGTATTTCCTTTCCAAATTTCAGCCAAATTGCCTCAGTATCCGCAGCGTAAAGGAGGAAAAAACATACTTGCACACTTAAACACACACACAAACTTTCGCTTTTATAATATTACTGTGATAGTGTGATGTGATTTACTAGCCTAGCCATAGCTATTTAAAGGGGTAAATGGCTGTCTAGGGTTTTATGCAATTCGATGGCAAAAAGGACTTCACATCATCATTGTCAGTCGATGGACGTCCACTGCTACTGTAGTCCGCTGGTAAAAATAATTCAAATATTTCCTTTATTATCTAGGGCAGGTTTCCATCACCAAAATGGTGGCAATCCAAAACAAACCATATCACATCCATCCACCCAGCTCCAGGAGACTAGTTTCCTCCTCCTCTTTCCTCCTTCCTATAGAAAATGGCGGCCTTGTTAACATACTGCTACTAACTACTGTCTCTTGTACAATAAAGTCAATGTGATTTCTTCAAAAACTGCTGAATTACCCTTAGAACCGCGTAGGTTTATTAGTTGAAGGCAATCGAAATTATCGCCCAAGTGAATCCAGTCACCGTCTCGAATAGACGGGGATTAAACGTGAGTGGCAGCGTCCAACAATAGTGACAAAAGAACCCATATAGCTTGAGGAAATTTCGAATTACGAAAATATTATAAACTGTGTGTGGGTTCGAATCCGGACCGGAGCATGCACCTCTAACTTTTCAGTTATGTGCATTTTAAGAAATTAAATATCACGTGTCCCAAACGGTGAAGGAAAAACATCGTGAGGAAACCTGCATACCAGAGAATTTTCTTAATTCCCTGCGTGTGTGAAGTCTGCCAATCCGCATTAGGCCAGCGAGGTGAACTATTGGCTTAACTCCTCTCATTCTTAGAGGAGACGCGAGCTCAGCAGTGAACCGAATATGGGTTGATAATGAACGAGATTAGGAAAATTTACGAACAAGATAAAACTGCGGAGTTAAAACTGAAGGACTGTAGAATGGGTAACGCAGGAGGAACCAGAATAGAACACCAACGTTGAATTATTGACAGACGTTCCCTGATTTCAACGTCGAATAACGGGCTAAATTAAGCGGAAATTGCCACCGAAATACGGATTGAACGACTAATGCCGATGAACCCACAAATAGACATATAGCCTTCTAGAAGCAAGAGACCGAATACCTTCATTTATTATTAACAGATAACAAATAATAAATACGTATAAAAGCAGCTCATAACACAGTTAATAATAAAACTGAATAATGTACTGATATCGTTTATCGTATATCGTGTTCATAAATCATTACGTATTTTGAACATAAATTATTATTGTTACAGTCTATCGAAATCAATACATATTATTTATGGTAAGTAATATATTTTACTAGCCGATGTTCCGCGATTACACCTGCATAGTGCCCGTTTCCATGAGAGTACGGGGATAAAATATAGCCTATCACATTCACAAATAAAGTGGCTCTCTAGTGGTAAAAGTAATTAAAGTTTGGAAATCAATTCAGTAATTACAGAGATGACTACACCACAAATTTGACCTTTATAATATAAATAACATATGTTTATAAAATACTAGAGGACGCCCGCGACTTCGTCCGCGTGAAAATCGATATAAACTTTCAACCCCTATTTCATCCCCTCACAGGTCAAAATTTCAAAAGCGCTAGAATAAATGTTTAATTATGTCTTATCAAGGGCTTAAATATGAAGTTTCATGGTTTTTCCCTTAAAATTAAGAAATCCCATACCAACTTTCAACCTCTATTTCAACCTCTTCATCCCTTTTTTTCGCAATAAAAGGTAGCCTATGTCCTTTTTCAGAGTTTAAAGATTGTCTGTGCCAAATTTTATCAAAATCGGTAGAGAGGTTTAAGCGGGAAAGCGTAACAGACAGACAGTTACTTTCACATTTATAATATTAGTAGGGATAGATTATAATAACCTTTGAACACAACAGAACTGGTAGAAGCCTAAAGGGTTGACACTTCGACGTTTAGCGCACACACACGTATTATAATGAAGTTGGTTAAATGTAGGTACTAGTGAAACGCGTTCTATTGACTTTATCCTCTAAAAAATACCGACTTGAGAAAATAACAGCTGGTATCTGTCAAAATTGTTAATAAAAGAGCCTTTGAACTTAAGCCATTTTTCAAATTACAATAGCATTGTAAACTTGTTCTTTGAGATCGTAATTTTAGCGAATTCTTCGACATCATCGTTTAATGTGAAAGGAAATTTATTGTCGTAACTTTGAGGAGCTTCCATAATCCTTTCCTTGTCGCATCATCGTATAAAACAACGAGTACTAAACAATGGTGCGATCTTTAAAGCTCAGCGGAAATCCGAGCGTCGATCAATCATAAAAAATAATGAGTTATCGCGTGTCACGTCGGTCTCACCATGCTCTTACGGTGTAGGCAGCTTATCAAAATATCATTAGCTTTAGCTAAAGAAAGACATTAGAACATTTTGTAATATGAAATGAAAATATTTTCGTGGTTTTTTGTTATGTTGTTCCGGGGGAGGGGGGGAGGGGGGGAGGGGGTGTAATATAGCCTTGCATATTATGCTTAGGCAGTTTAACATTGTTGAAAGAATTTAGCGGTTTAGACGTAAATGAGAAACAAACACACATTTGCATTTATAATATTAATTAGGATTATCTGTCTGTGAGTGATTGCTAATCAATAGTTGTTCAGTAAACAGGTACTGACGTCACACCCCTTTATTATTTCATTAGGTATGTATCTTTGTTGAATCATGTAATATGTCGTCAAAAAAGTGTTCTAATACAATAAATGCATTCTCAGGTATATGTTCACACGAAGGCGTTTTTAAAACACAACACTTTTTTCGAGCTGTATTGCATTTTAAATTTTGAGCGTCGGAAATAGACCTTTATTTAACATCAGGCGAAAGTGTGTATGTTTGTTTCTCCTTTACGCTGCAGCTACTTAAGCGATTTCGATGAAATTGGAAATGGAAATAGATTTTACTATGGATTAACACATAGGCTAGTTTTCATCCCGGAAAAATCCATGATTTCCGCAAGAATTCTGAAAAACAGAGTTCCACGCGGACGTCATTTATAAAATGAAAACATCGTTTGCCTACAGCTTGGTTTTTTAGCAGTATCTATACTAATATTATAAAGGTGAAGAGTTTGTTTGTTTGATTGAACGCGTTAATCTCAGAAACTACTGGTCCTATTTGAAAAATTCTTTCAGTGTTAGATAGTCCATTTATCGAGGAAGGCTATAAGGCTATATTTTCCTCGTATTCCTACTGGAACGAGACCACGCGGGTAAGACCGCGCGGCGTCAGCTAGTCCTACTAATCCTACTAATATTATAAAGGCGAAAGTTCGTGTGTAAGTGTGAAAGTGTGTAAGTATGTTTGTTCCTCTTTTACGGTGCGGCTACTGAAGCGATTTGGTTAAAATTTGGAATGGAAATAGATTTTACTCTGGATTAACATATAGGTTATTTTTCATCCCTGAAAAATCCACGGTTCCCACGGGATTTGAGAAAAACTGAATTCCACGCGGACGAAGTCGCGGGCGTTCGTTAGTCATTCCTAAAATGAAAACATCGATTGCCTACAACTTGGTTTTTAAGCAGTACATAATATATCAATGATTCGATTACTTTTGGTGCCATTACAACAGTCTCGTGTGACTTCATTTATCACGACCCTTTAAAGTACCGTCAGTGATACGAAACTTCCACGCGAGGAAAACTGATATACGACGCCTTTATGAAGACAAATGATTTATAAAGGAAATGTATTATTCAGACATCGTTGAGTATTTTTTTATATACATTAAATTTAAAAAAGAACATTAATACCTGGGAGCGGTATAATATATTGAAATATAAAAGTTCTTGTAGTTTTAATCAGGCCATTGATTATTGTTAGTCTTAGTTTTAAAACAGGTCGTCACTTGCTTGATTGATGCTTAATAAAATCCTTTTTTAAAAAACATTGAGATTTCAAAATCACAAAAACAAACTAAAAAGCGAAAAATAACATCGTATGTGCAGATCTGTGTTGGCACCACCTTCGAAGTGATCAGAAGGTAGCATATAAGATGTTATTTGTCGCTTTTTAGTTTAATTTTGTGGTTTTGAAGTCGATTAAATTTTTTTAAAGCATATTGAACGAAAGCGCCACAGTACGGTCAATTTTGTTATTTTCATTTTAACACAAAATTACTGAACCGATTTTCATGAAAATTTAATGGACTAATCTGGAAGTATACCTACTTATTAACAAACATTAAAAAAACATACTCGTCGAATTAAGAACCTCCTTCTATTTTTTGAAGTCGGTTAAAAATAAACCTTTAAACTAATAGAGATTGTAGGGTCTCTCCTAGAGGAATATTAATCTAATAATGATATTATCGAGGGACCGTAACGTTTTCAAAGTTCTACGATTATCGTCTTTAGGTACCAGGGATTGCAGACGTAGCTCACCGCTACAAGATCTGTAGCTCTTATGACGTAGCAAATCGCTACGAAAACATTTCAAATTACTATTCTTTCTAATTGTTAAATACCTTGATAGTATAGCAAAAAAATAAAATATGGACGGTTCCAATAGAATTTTGATATAATTATGAAATCTACTATATAAAAATAAGTCGGGTTTTCCTTGCTGACGCTATAACTCCAGAACGCACAAACCGATTTCTACGGTTTTGCATTCGTTCGAAAGGTCTCGGGCTCCGTGAGGTTTATAGCAAAGAAAATTCAGAAAAAAAATCTCAACGTAGGGTAGGGCTAGGCTAGGGGTAGGCTAGGGGTAGGGTAGGGGTAGGGTAGAGGTAGTTGAAAGTTTACATTGAGTTTCACGCGGACGAAGTCGCGGGCGTCCGCTTATTATTAATATTAATGACTTTAATGTTAAATTTGCGATTCACAAGAGTAAATAAAGAAAACCATCACTCGTGGTTTTTATCACAATTTTATTTCACAACTAATATGCTTTAGTTTATAAGGCTAAACTTATTATAAAAATAAAATATAAGGAAAAATGATTATAACTACAACTATAAAATTAAAACTAATACCTAAAAATACTTATTAAAATTTGCCGCCCTTGGTAGGGCATTGGCAGGGCTTGGTAGCATTCCCGCGTTGAATTGCGATTGAAATTCTTTGCGCGAGAAAGCTGCCCGCCCGAGGGTCGCCTGTTGCCTCTCTGAGGCGTTTGCTGATCTAATTATAAATTAATTATTAGTAATTATTAGTTAATAATTATTAGATCTAATTTAGTTTATAATGTTCTCTTATTTTTAACGAGTATGTTGTGTTAGTAAAAACACAATAATTATTTGTTCGTTCGATGCGGTGAATGCAGACAGGCAATATCACAAGAAGGCATTCTATTTTTATCACAAGAAACCAAAGACAATTCACGTACAAATAACGCTGTGGCTCAAGACACACATGTACTACAGCTACCCGTATTTACGAGTACAGGAACATCGCAACATTGGATTTTATGTTGCGTCCGTGTAATCCCTACTTACGACCCCAGAGCCCCCGCTTGTGGGAGCCCCGCATTATCCTATTACTTTTCTGTACACACTATGTTCTCGGATTACATCGTGTTGCTTCAACTAGACACCGTCTGTGATTTAGTCCTTTCATTGTAATAATCAACTTTTATTTATATTATCATTATTAAAGTATTTAAACTGTTGCGCTGCTTGCCAGTTTGACGCAGAGCAGACATATGTTGTAATGTTCATAAATATAACGCTTTGCACATATCTGCGCTTAACTATTTTTTTAATTAAGGAAAAATATAATACGCAATTGACATTTTGATAAAATTGCTGTTGGATACCTTATATTGGATGCCAATGTTGGATGTTGTTGGTAATCCACAATAATGATCAGCGTATTCGATTGACCTGGCGGGGTGAGAAATAAGAGTCCTTTTATATTCACAGTAATTCACTTTATTGTATATGTCTTATGCGCACGCCGGTACGGTAAGGACTGACTCATAGGATTCCCTTACACTCGCATTACATGGCGGTTAAACTAAGCGCTGCGTCAGCCCTACATTGCCAGTAGTCAAAATTTAACTATTCACAATTAAAAATAATAAACTAGAACATAGAAATCTTTTCAAAATACATATGGAAATACGAATGTTTTATGAATAACATAAATAATATTATTTTGTACAAACTTTTAAAGTCATTGAGATATCTACTTATCAATTTAAACCATAACTGGATTTCAAAACATATCTTAATTCTTCCAAAATATAGCATGCATTTTTGACAAGCTAACAATATCAACCTATTACAATCAATCAAATTAAACAACAAATCAATTGACAATATGTTATTTACAGACTTTAGGATATCTACCAGTAAACACCGGATGACATTTGTATTTTGTATCATAGTATGTATATGACGTTTTGTTGTTTATTTTAATAGATTGATAATAACCAAAACAGTGAATATGCAGAGATGTGCAAAGCGTAATACATATTTATAGACATTACAGTATTGTCTGCTCTGTGTGCCAGCAGGTGGCAACCTGATAATAAAAGTAAGAATTAATTTTCAATAAATGGATAAGTAAATACTCGTACACCTAATCACTAAAATCACTAAAGATTTCTCGAAATAAGCGCAAAATATTATATCCTTTTTGAACCTCAGTTAAGAACGTTAAAAATATTGTATTATAACTTTAAAAATATAAAATATTTCACTTACAATTAAAGAATGTTTCATTTTATTGTGATACAACTCGCAGCGTGCTCATTTTCTTTAGAAACGTGGTGGAAATACGTAAAAGTAGGATACCTGAGATACCCGCATCTGCCCGTAGAGTGAATATTGTTCGCTTAGCGAACACTGTTATACAATTTAACAGTTCGTTACCCATTTTCTACTGAAAAGGCTACAATAAAAAATCTATTAGAATTGCATAAACAGGGTGTTCCGTAAAATTTACAACATACTTTACAGGGTGATAGCTGACATCAAACCTTACTAATATAACGCAATTTATGTTAGCGGAAATTTTACGGTTTTTATGTTATATTGATTTTTGTACAAAATACAAAAATCCCTTCACAGTTGCTATTCTTGTTCCGAAAGGGGTTGATTGTGTAATAATTGTTACTTATTGAAATTTGTTCCTGTCACTTGAATAACAAAAGAATTTGCACTGAATCATGAGATAAGCAATTGCGCTTAATATATTGCGCTACTAGCGGACGCCCGCGACTTCGCCCGCGTGGAATTTAGTTTTTCATAAATCCCTCGGGAACCATGGATTTTTCCGGGATAAAAAATAGCCTATGTGATAATCCATGCTATAATATATCTCAATACCAAATTTATTAATACAATTAGCTAATTCGGTTAAGAAGTCGAGGCGTGAAAGAGTAACAAACATTTATATCATTAAAATCATCAATTTTCGAAAATCTCGGAAATTCATGGATTTTTTCGGGATAAAAGTAGCCTATATGTTAATCCAGAGTAAAATCCATTTTCATTCTAAATTTTAGCCAAACTGCTTCAGTAGTAGCGGCGTTAAAGAGTAACAAACATCCAAACATACATCTTAACGTCCATACAAACTTTCGCGTTTATAATATTAGTAGGATTTTAGTAGGCCTTGATGGCAGCTATCACCCTGTAAAGTATGTCGTACTATTTAAGGGACATCCTGTATACTTATCTTGAGGTAACCTATATACAAATATATTAACCGTTGCTTAAATAGTAGAATTGGAATTAGGAAAACTAAATAACTGAATATTTACGAATATCCATAATTACCTACTTGTGCGTTATGTTTTGCCTAGCTCATTCAAATTTGGTCGATCGTTCGATTTATGGTGATCAACATTAGTATTTTTAGAAAAAAGAAAATATAGGTGACATTTTTATATTTATTTTTTTCCGTACATTGCAATACTTTAAGTCGTAGACATCTGATTCTATGTTATTGGTATATTTTTTGACTCGTTACAAATGAAAAATGGTTTTAATGCACCGATATTAAAAATTTACTTGTCAGATATCGACGTTAAAATATAGGTTAGATGTATGTAGGTCAACTAAATAAAAAATACAATTCTGAAAACATTTTATTTCGAACAACCTGTCAACAAAAAACTTCGCGCCATGTAAGTAATTCAATATCACGCTTTCAATATGCGTTTTTAAAAGCCAATACACGAGCTGTCCCGAATAGTGTTATATCCCCTATCAGTCGCAGCCAACGTTCGTTATTCTAAAGGGCCTTTCAGCGAAATTCGATTGAAATGTGATTACATTGCGCCACTCTGTCTATAAAAGATTGACAAGCGAAAACGAAAGACTATAAATTGTGTCAAACAAATAATGTCAGGCAATTTGAACGATGTAACTATCGTACTCGTATAAGTACAGTATAAAATTCGTGTAAACTTCCTCTTTGGTCCAATGAGCTGATGGGACTTATCACGAGGTTTTAGATTCGAGGCCTGGGTTTGGCTGTGAGATACTTATAGTTGTTTAATTTAAAAGATTTTCAGATATCTATGCCATAATATAAATAATCTAAGAATTAACATATCTTAAAAAACTAAGAATCTTCTCGATCATGTCAGCTTTGAAACAAAAAATTTGCATCATAATCGATACGTTCGTTTATGCGGGCTATAGACCTGCAGTTACAGCTTTTTCTTATTTTAATTGAAATTAAATTACGATAAAAAAACTGTACAGTTAAAACTGAAGGTCTGTAGCCACCATTAATGGCTAGGAAGCCATATATTCATTTAAATTTCAACAACAGAGATAGTCAAACTTGTAAGACCCTCTTTTTACGTCACTGTAATATTAAACGATATGGATGACAAGTGAGTTGTGACAGCCCAGTGGATCCGCTACCTTCGATTCGGAGGGCGTAGGTTCCAATTCGGGGAATGCACCTCCAACTTTTCAGTTAGGTAATTTCTCAAACGGTGAAGGAAAAACATCGTGACGAAACCTGCATACCTGAGAATTTTCTTAATTCTCTACGTGCGTGAAATCTGCCAATCCGCATTGGGCCACCGTGGTGGACTATTAGCCTAACCCGTCTCATTCTGAGAAGAGATTCGTCTCAACAGTGAGCCGAATATGGGTTGTATGTAATACAGCTACTAGTTTAACTAGGTTACGTAAAATATAGTATCTCATAAATATAGGAAACAATCAGTCCATTGGTTAGAACTTACAATGTTTATGTGTAGAAAGAGCCGTGAACATTCAGTTTTATGACGCTGGTGCCGGATAATCTCCACTTACGATCCGTAGAGCTTCTACTTAATAGTTATTGTTACTAGAGTTATCCAATTAGTGAGTGATATATTATTTTCGAGCTTATAACTAATAAATTTAAGGAAAAATAAGCTAAAACCAGTAAGTGGCATAAGTATGCCTTTCTGACTGAGAGTTAGGTGTGGGTACCCTTGGGCCATGGAGTCGCAGTGCCAATTTCTCCGATTTACTTCACCGCGGCTAGTTGCCTCGACTGGTGACAGAAGAGCTGGCTCATTTTTTGCGCAAATGATCAGCCTTGCTGTCCTAGGCGGCAATGTAGCTAGTATTCTTGACACTGTTCCACGTGGGCACGATTTGTATAGTTATTAGGCCAATTAACTTAATTTTCTTATTATAGTCCAGTAATTTTAGGCATTTTAAACACTTATCTAGGGGAAAATTCTTACTGAGCTGAATTTTTGTATACTCCTTTACTACGGTGTTATTATGAAGATGTGAAAAATCGACATCAATATCAGGCTGGCTTTATTTATATAATAACAATAAATTTGTGTCATTATTTATAATAATGACCTATATTGACTTTCGAGGTCGCGAAATATTTGCGAAAAACTGATTTTTGTGACCTTTTGACGTTTGTAACTTTTTTGCCGGCACGATGTCGATGTCGATTTTTCACATCTTCATAATAACACCGTATAAATTTCATGACATTCGGAGCCTGACAGCCTAATCTAAGAATTACGTTGCATTTACTTTTAAGTAGCAAAATAAAACCGTTGTATTACTGTAGGTACTCAAAACTAATCTGATGATTCATTGTAAACAAAAACATCTCCCTTAATTAAGAATTAGCTTCTAATATTTTTTTCTTGATTTTCTAAATTTGAGTATAGAAAAACTTTGAGTGTTCTTCTATGTAAAATTCTGGTCGACCTGTTATGAGGCTTATATGGAAATTTATAAGAGAATTGCAAACTTAATTGCCGAATCATGTCATCTTATATTGGATCATCACTTACCATCAGGTGAAATTGTAGTCAAGGGCTAACTTATAAAGAATAAAAAATGAGCAAGATACTAAAAGTGGTCCTTTAACGCTATCGAGGGTTGAACCAACAGCGCAGTCTCTTAAACATTTAAACCAAAGACTAGGCTTTACGGATATTGTACACTAGGGTTAAACTAAACCCATTTGTCTGCAAATCCCCAAGACACTGTATCGCAACTTGTCTGTGTCCGTATAAATGGGCCTACCTGCCGGCTGACTGAGATGAACGGATTTACCAACGCTTTAAAACCAATTTGTTTTATTAAAGTATTCGGTTGACACTTTCTACATTTAGTGGATACATAATAATATATTTATTTCAAAAATCAAACCGCGGGATATCAGTTTTGAACTAATTGTCAATGACAAAAAGGTAAACACTGATATCGAGGTTGTTAATGCCTTTGAAGATTTTTTCCAGAATGTTCCTATCTTGTTAACTGATTCACTAGATTCGTCTGCTACGGAAGCCCAGAGACTATTAAGAGGCAATGTTAAAGAGTGCAACGTTCTTTTTGAATTTCACCACATAACTGTATCAGACATTAAAAAATCTTTCAATTTGTTAAAATTAAAAAGAACCGGAGATTTGTGGGGCATGTCAGTGAGAGTAATATCTAACATAATTGATGTCATTGCGCCCCACTTAGCCATTATTTTTAATGAATGTGTGGACTTAGGTATTTTTCCGAACCTAATGAAGCATGGCAAATTGATACCACTTTTTAAATCAGGAGACAAGTCAGATCTTAATAATTATAGACCGATTACAATATTGCCAACACTTAGCAAGGTCTTTGAAAAAATCATATTAAATCAACTTTTATGTCATTTTAATTTAAATAACTTGTTTCATCCTGAACAGTATGGTTTTACAAAAGGTCGCAATACAACTGATGCAGGGGCTAAACTTTTAAAACATATTTATGAAGCATGGGAAGGTTCTAAGAATGCTATTAGTGTGTTCTGTGATCTGTCCAAGGCGTTCGATTGTGTTGACCATAACACCCTTCTACTCAAGTTAAGCCACTATGGCATCAAAAGTGTTGCACTCGATCTCATTGCCTCTTATCTCAGTGATAGAACACAAAAGGTATGCATAAATGATATAAAGTCGCACGGTTCCACTACCATAATGGGCGTCCCACAGGGTTCAATTCTGGGTCCTTTTCTATTTTTAGTGTACATAAATGATTTACCATACCATGTCAGCGGCATATGTGAGATTGTACTGTTTGCTGATGACACATCCTTAATTTTTAAGTCCGACAGAAATAAAGATAACTCTGACGACGTAAACCGTGCCATATCGCATGTGTCGCATTGGTTCACTGCAAATAATCTACTTTTGAATGCCAAGAAAACTAAATGTATTGAGTTTTCATTGCCAAATGTTAAAAAATTAGATAAGTCTATAATGATCGATGGTGAAACACTGGAAATGGAGAGTTCCACAGTCTCTTAAACATTTAAACCAAAGACTAGGCTTTACGGATATTGTACACTAGGGTTAAACTAAACCCATTTGTCTGCAAATCCCCAAGACACTGTATCGCAACTTGTCTGTGTCCGTATAAATGGGCCTACCTGCCGGCTGACTGAGATGAACGGATTTACCAACGCTTTAAAACCAATTTGTTTTATTAAAGTATTCGGTTGACACTTTCTACATTTAGTGGATACATAATAATATATTTATTTCAAAAATCAAACCGCGGGATATCAGTTTTGAACTAATTGTCAATGACAAAAAGGTAAACACTGATATCGAGGTTGTTAATGCCTTTGAAGATTTTTTCCAGAATGTTCCTATCTTGTTAACTGATTCACTAGATTCGTCTGCTACGGAAGCCCAGAGACTATTAAGAGGCAATGTTAAAGAGTGCAACGTTCTTTTTGAATTTCACCACATAACTGTATCAGACATTAAAAAATCTTTCAATTTGTTAAAATTAAAAAGAACCGGAGATTTGTGGGGCATGTCAGTGAGAGTAATATCTAACATAATTGATGTCATTGCGCCCCACTTAGCCATTATTTTTAATGAATGTGTGGACTTAGGTATTTTTCCGAACCTAATGAAGCATGGCAAATTGATACCACTTTTTAAATCAGGAGACAAGTCAGATCTTAATAATTATAGACCGATTACAATATTGCCAACACTTAGCAAGGTCTTTGAAAAAATCATATTAAATCAACTTTTATGTCATTTTAATTTAAATAACTTGTTTCATCCTGAACAGTATGGTTTTACAAAAGGTCGCAATACAACTGATGCAGGGGCTAAACTTTTAAAACATATTTATGAAGCATGGGAAGGTTCTAAGAATGCTATTAGTGTGTTCTGTGATCTGTCCAAGGCGTTCGATTGTGTTGACCATAACACCCTTCTACTCAAGTTAAGCCACTATGGCATCAAAAGTGTTGCACTCGATCTCATTGCCTCTTATCTCAGTGATAGAACACAAAAGGTATGCATAAATGATATAAAGTCGCACGGTTCCACTACCATAATGGGCGTCCCACAGGGTTCAATTCTGGGTCCTTTTCTATTTTTAGTGTACATAAATGATTTACCATACCATGTCAGCGGCATATGTGAGATTGTACTGTTTGCTGATGACACATCCTTAATTTTTAAGTCCGACAGAAATAAAGATAACTCTGACGACGTAAACCGTGCCATATCGCATGTGTCGCATTGGTTCACTGCAAATAATCTACTTTTGAATGCCAAGAAAACTAAATGTATTGAGTTTTCATTGCCAAATGTTAAAAAATTAGATAAGTCTATAATGATCGATGGTGAAACACTGGAAATGGAGAGTTCCACAGTTTTCCTGGGAGTGACCTTGGATTGTAAACTTCAGTGGGGTGCTCATATAGAAAAACTGTCTGGTAAACTTAGCTCAGCGGCATTTGCCGTGAGAAAAATAAGACAGTTTACTGATGTTGATACAGCTAGGCTTGTTTATTTTGCGTACTTTCACAGCGTAATGTCTTACGGTATTTTATTGTGGGGCAAGGCTGCCGATATACAATCTATATTTGTACTTCAAAAAAGAGCAATCCGAGCAATATATCAATTAAAATCACGCGAGTCCCTTCGTCAAAAGTTTAAAGAAATAGGTATACTATACTATACAGTAGCCTGTCAATATATATATAACAGTATAGTATATGTAAGACAAAATATTAATTTGTACAAACGAAAAGGAGATTTAAACCCACGTCTTACTAGACACGGGCATAAGTTAGTTATTTCTGCATATCGTCTCCAAAGAGTAAAAAAATCTTTTGTAGATTTGGGTGTACTCTTCTATAATAAGATCCCCAAGACTGTGATGGACCTGCCAATGCATAGCTTTAAGCAATGTGTTAAAAAACATTTACTTAGTCGAGGGTACTACAACATTGATGAGTTCCTTAATGATAAAGATGCTTGGAGGCCGTTGGATCAGCTTCCACCTTCACACGGAAAGTAAAACTATAAGAAATGTAAACACTAATTGTTATTAATTGTAAATTATAATACTGTATGACTTTTTCAAAAGAGCAACTGTTGAGTTTCTTGCCGGTATCTTCTCAGCAGAACCTGCCTTCCGAACCGGTGGTAGAATCTTTACAAATAGTCAACTGACGTGTCAAAAGTGCTTGTAAACTGAGCCTACTTGAAATAAATGATTTTTGATTTGATTTGATTTGATTTGTTTTCGTATTAAACTAACTACTAATCCTACTAATACTATTAATATTATAAACGCGAAAGTTTTTATGTTTGGAAGTTTAACGCCGCAACTACTGAACCGATTTGGCTGAAATTTTGAACGGAAATAGATTTTACTCTGGATTAACACATAGGCTACTCTTTGTCCCGAAAAAAATTATGGTTTCCCGAGATTTGCAAAAAACTGATGATTTTGATGATATCAATGTTTACTCTTTCACGCCGCGACTTTACCTCTTTATAATATTTAATAGTTTACATAAATATATAGGTACCTTAGTATTTATTTTGATGTTTTCCTTTTTATAACTCTGTAGAATTTTCACATATCTGTTTTTTAATTCCGTAGAATTCTGACATTTCTATTTCCGGTTCCATTTGTCAGTCACTTTTGAAATTTCAGTTGCCACAAACCTTTTTTCTGCTGTTTGTTTCATCAAACCAAACTAAAAATCATTCTTCTATCTAAATAATCCACACTTTGAAATATAATAACAATAATTTATTTTGCTGTTTTAGGAAAATATAAACATCAAAAATGATTATAGAAAGTTTCATTTATTAATTAGTATCATCATCAACATCATTATCATCATAGTCATCGTTAACATTGTCAATTAAGTGGTCAATTTGGTGGTGATGGTCCTCACCACATGACCCTTAACCTGCTAGGCCCAACTCCATTGGGTTGAACTCGCAGTGTTAAGGGGTAAACGAATAACAGTGATACTCTGTTGTACTGCTAAGTTATCTATGATGAATTTATTATATATTTATGTTGATGATTTAATATCGAAGTATAGTTATAGATACAGGTGGGATAAAAGTAGCCCAACGGTGGTTCTAGGTAATATACCTAGAACCATTCTATTAGCAGAACCTCGCAGTATCACCCGCATAGTTTCCCTTCTCTTAGGAATAAGGAGATCAAATTATGGGAATATAGCTTCCAAACAGTGAAAGAATTTTTCAATTAGGAGCCTATTAAATGCAAACATACGAACAAACAAATAATCAATTGTTTCCTCTAAAATATTAGTATATATTAAATATTATTATTTTCAAATTAAAAATATAATAAAATGCAATAAATAAGTAAAAGTAAATAAGTTTCAAGGACCTAAATAAAAAAATAAAAAGTTACAGACAAACATACTTGGACAAAATTGTGATGTTGGCGATTCTAGTGTTAACAAATAAAAGCTGTCAGGGCCTCTATATTTTTGTGGTGTATAAACAGGATATTTGTGTGTTTGTAAAGCTATGGAAATTGCATTTGAACATAAATTCAATTAAATTTTTTATAGACTCCAAAATAACATCGCAAATAATACTTCATTTTATTAAAAAGGTTTATGAAATCTGCTGTCTTTCCTGGTCTGGCTAGTTGATGATATTTATTCCCCACGTTATTTCTATCGAATTTGATATTTTGTAAATTGTGTTGCTTAAAATTAAGATAATATTATATTGATTTATAATTAAATTGAAACTTAAGTCTGTATAAATTTCAGTTTTAGAATCGAAAGAATAAGTTTCGTTTTAGTTGAACTTGTCATCTTTTTTTATGGGAACTGTTTTACATATAGAAACACCGGAAACGGAAATAGAAATGTCAGAATTCTACCGAATGAGTGAATGGACTATAGTAATGTGTAAAAACGTCAATTTTATTTAGCAGAAATACAGTTTTCCAGAAATATCTGTCAGATTACCTGCTGAATGAGGATAATACGATTCGGCAAACAAAATTTTGTTTTTTTGCATTCGCAAGCCTCTATTCCACGTAATACTTTTCGCATTCGCTGTCGGTAATGGAATTTTGTATCAGATTAAAGTTCTTTTACAAAGAACAGCGATACGGATGCTTAATTCGGAACGTGACGTTTTTAGAGACGTGAACAAAATATATAGATAGGTATACACCGTATAATGAGATCCGAATGTAAATACAACGTGTTGGATTAATATATCACGTATTGTATCTACTTCAGATAATACATTTGAAAATGTAAATTAACCGAGAAATCTGAATTTTAGATATGACGTGTGTGTGTAAAAAGGTGTGAAAGCTGCGCAACCGAGAAGCAGCTGCTCGCGTCGTGCACGCCCGCTAACAGCGTGCCCATGCGTGTGGGTACGCCCTAGCAGCGCACGGTGAAAGGTGCGCATAATAGGTTGCGCAGAAAAAACGTAACACTGTCATTCGTTCACCGAATTTTACTGCCCATATATTTTTCATACCGGGGGCTATATATATGAAAATCGATTCTTAAGGAGTAAACTCCAAAAAACATTAATTCCTAAATTTTTTTACCTATCGATCATCGCTATTGAGATATCTATCGAAAATGTAAAAAAAACATATTATATAAACAAAAAACCCGACTGCTTAAGCGCAATGAACTGAAAAGAGAAAAACAAGCATCACAATATCTAATTATCTATATAAAGTTCTGCAAGAAAAAATTAAAATCGGTTGAAACCTCTAAATAAACGAGACTTAAAAAGATTTTATTTTTAGCGAAACGAAACATTTTTCATAATATTTTCTTCCACCTTACTCGTGGAACGGGCTCCACCTTGGTTATTTATAACGTGAAATAATTTTATTATGGTAGGTAATTAGGTACACAGCTCGGGGCAAACTAAGTAATTTAACAAAAATAATAGCTGGCTTCCTAGTATAGCGCTGGTGGGTGTTAATTATCCGAACATAATTATAATAGACGTACTTTTTTTCTACATCTTAACGAAAGGAGAAGCCCAGTCTCCATACAAACTCGGGCCCAAATTATACGAATTATAGGTCAATATGACCCATGCTAGGCTAACTGCTGAGCTCGAGTCTCCTCTCAGAATGAGAGGGATTAGGACAATAGTGAACCACGCTGGCACAATGCGGATTGGCAGAGGTCTATTGTAGTACTAATACAGTCTTATAAGAATAGTTGAAGGGGACTAGGAATATTCGTTATATTTAAAAGATATGACTTAAAAAAAAAAATTACGACGCAAACGGAAATATTACTATCCTTACACGAAATATACTCAGAGGCACAAATATCCGCCCACTTTGTAAATTCGCGTCATATTAAAGTGGGCGGATAATAATGCCTCTGAGTATAGATAAGACAGGGACTATCTATATATAGGGTGGGCGTAGTAGTCTACGTCGCCATTGGTTAAAATTTTGTCTATTTCTCTGTACCATATTATATGTCTTCAGTTGCTTAATAGCATCGCAGGTGAGATAGCAGACAAAGTAACATGTCATTGAATTAATTAACTATTAGATATATTTTTAAGCCTTACTCATTTCCATACAAATTTCATCGAGTTTAGAGAAAAGAAAATTCGTTACTTTGGCTTATTCAAACATAAGAAAGAGGAAATGAGAGAGCGAAATAATTAAAGTGGTTGAAACCGAAATGCGTTTCTGTATAAACCTAAAGGATCCATTGCCAGAATTTTCAATTTCATCTAGCAAAAAGTCTCATTTACCTAAGGTAGGGAGACGATTTTAACAATTCATTGTGTTTTGAGCTTTATTTAGAAAAAATATTTTTTTAATAGTAACGGATAGGGAAACATTTTTGAGTCATCAGCCTTCAGTTCGTTCCATGTAGGATGGTGCGGGTGACAGTTCGTTTCACTCTTGAAAGTTTGCCGCGATTCACGATAATATTACGTATTATGAACGTCATACAGGCGACTGTTACCATAGCCATGCTATCTAAAAAAACACTTTAGATTTAAAAAAGTAAAATAAACTTGTATTTTTTTGATCGAAGAAAATTTACAGACTATCACACATGAGGTAGGTAGAATCAGAATGTTTGATGGGTTATCATTTTATAGTTTATTATCTAGATTAACATATAGGAAACTTATTCGCAGTCTATTCACATTATTGTTTACTTTAAATTATTAATTATTGATTGTTAGTTTCTGAAAACCACCAACCATAACGAGGGCAGTTATAGAATAAGAGCCTACGATAGTTAAGCCTTCGTCATTCTATAAAGCTGGACAATATTTATGAGCCCACGCTTAAAGCACTAAACACTTTTTAACCGACTTCAAAAAAGGAGAGGAGGCGATAAACCGGTGTCGTGTTACCTAATTTAAGCCGTTTCTAAAAGAACACCGTCTGAAATCCTATATCTTTACGATATACTTACATGGCTTGAATTAACACAAATTGTCGGGGTAGCACCGCCGCTAACTGATCAGTAGGTAGAACATAATATATTGTTATTCTATCTATTATATACATTATATAAAAAAGCAAGGTCATCATGAAATATCGAAAACTTGGGAGTGAGGTAGAGAGGGTAGAGGGCTTAAGTATATCAAACGTAGGACGAAGTCGCGAGCGTCCGCTAGTGTAGTCTATAACTAAAATTTCATTCTACATCTGCTATTCCGTAAATAGCTACCTACTTGATGTCTGTGCTTTATTTTTTCGCGTTCATTTTAACATACAGAAGCTCCTATATCTATGGGAGGAGCATGGTCTGACAAACTTCCAGCTTTTGTAAACTGACGAAGATCTGGCTATCACTAGCTCTCAGACTAGACAGCTGACGCTAGACAGTCGCAAATCCTGCTAATAGCGGCCCTGCTTTATTATTTACGTTCTAGCGACACGTCCTCATTAGAGGCGGGAGGCTTTTATGATGAGAGGGAAGTGTGAGAACGTTAAACTGAATAAAATTAAAAAAAAATGTAGCGACTTGCTCCAACCTCGCTATGATTATGTTTGTAGGTAGGTATAGGTAGCTCATGTCCATAAATGATAGCAATAAGGTATTTCTTCCTTCCAAGACTTAATCAGCTATTACAATATGAAAAAAGTACTATTTCTGGGGTAAAAAATAACTTTAGTTCTGCACCAAGGTCCAATTTAGGTATCTGTTATACCAAAAAACAGTATAGCGGGTTTGCCGTGATAGATGGCCTGTGATCTGCAGGGCGTTATATTAGCTTACCACCATCACCATCATTATCATTCATCATCGTCATCATCATAATCATCATCATTAACAGCCGATAAACGTCCACTGCTCGAAATAGGACTTTAAACAAAACGGTCTCGAGCCGCCAGCATGCAATGGCACCCTGGTAGGCATGATATCTATACTTATAATAAATCTGTAGAGAGGTCAATTCTGTACATGAAATATATTTCCAAAATAACTATCAGGGGGTGATTAGTGATCGATACTGATGCCAAAAATGCAATCAGTAAAATTTTTGTCTGTCTGTCTGTCTGTCTGTCTGTCTGTCTGTCTGTCTGTATGTTCTTTATAGAAACAAAAACTACTGGACGGATTTTAACGAAACTTGGTACAATTATTCTACATACTCCTGGGCAGGTTATAGTATACTTTTCATTACGCTACGATTAATAGGAGCAGAGCAGTGAAGAGAAGTGTTGAGAAAACGGGAGAAGTTACTCAATTTTTTAAGCTTCCGTCGCGTGTACAGCCTTAATGGTTAAAGCTACATAGAAATCATGTATGACGGAAATGTTCTTCTTAAAATTATCTATAAAAACACAACAGCATATATATGTCTATTTTTTATGGTTGACTCACAATAACACGTGTAACTCCCGATAGCTTAGCAGTTTGGAGCTTTCTAATTATATTTGTCTACTCTTATGTTTATAACACTCATCACTCATCCCTAACTAAAAAAGTTTACATTATTACCTAATAAAAATAATTAAAAAAAGAATCATAAAAATCGGTAAAGAAACACCAAAGTTATACAAGAAATACGCTAAGCCATCGCGCGTGAATACTAATTCATGCTATATGGCTTATTTTTGTGTACCTAACGGTTGCCGCGCTCGACGCGACTCGCAGGGGTTGGGGGGGGGGGGGGGGGGGAAATAAATAAAGATAGGGGTAGGGTAGGGTAGGGATAGGGTAGTGGTAGTTGAAAGTTTACAACGAATTTCACGCAGACGAAGTCGCGGGCGTCCGCTAGTCTATACTAATATTATAAAGCTAAAAAGTTCGTTTGTTTGCTTGAACATGCTAATCTCAGGAACTACTGGTCCGATTTGAAAAATTCTTTCAGTGTTAGATAGCCCATTTATCGAGGAAGGCTATAGGCTATATATTATACCCTTATTCCTACAGGAATGGGAACTACGTGTGTGAAACCGCGCGGCGTCAGCTAGTATTTTATAAATATTCATCTTATTTGAAAAAAAGTCTCGCAGTATTACCTAATGCTAAGTACCGAAATGCCTTACGAGCCTGAAACAATTTTGTTCTGCTCAGCAAAAAATTAATGAACCTCAAACAAGATTACGATGTCGGCGCGGTCTCGCTCGTAACTGGATTTGAGAATAGGTACGAATGTTGCTCTGAAATAAACATCCAACTTGTACATTATTTGTATAAATCAAATCAACATAGTACGTACTTATTCAAGTTTTCTTTTTTTATTTTCTCCGAGTTAAATAGGTAAATAGTTAATCTCAAAAATAGATAAATCGTTGCTTATCCTGGAGAAAATTGCTCCAAAGTATTTTTCTCATGTATAACTAACTTGTTTGTTCGGTGGTTAGCCTAATAGATGGTTTCTGCCGCGCAAGAACCAGCTCATGACTAGGGCCCCGTATGGGTTCGAAACTAGTCAGGCATACTCCGACGTTGTATTACATGAGTTTTAGCCGTGTTTTATAATAAATTAAAAGCCAATGTGATTAATTTTAATCGTGACGTAATTCACTTTAGTTGTGTGGTATTGTCGCAGGCAACCGATAGGTATATTGCCATACGAACACAGCGACCGTCTTGGATTAGTCGGGAATCGAACCGTGAGACGCGGCTCGCAACGAACCACGGCAGACGACGCTCACAACTTGAGCGCGGTGAGGTTTTTCCGAATACCCTCAAAATCAGTGACGAAAGTACCCACACAAGGTCGTAGTGTTTCGGATAACACTTTAAGCCGCCAGTCCCGGTCATTATCGTTATTATCTGATAGTTGTTAAAGAATTTTATAATTAAGCCTAAGCCGAAAATAAAATATAGGCTGATAATGATATATTTTAAAGGTTAAATAAGCGCCTTGCCCCTCCCTCCCTGAAGAGACACTATTTAGAAAATTCAGCAATGCAAAAAAGCAATGTTTGCCAGTAAAAGAAATGTATACTAATATTATAAAGCTGAAGAGTTTGTTTGTTTGCTTGCTTGAACGTGGAAATCTCAGGAACCACTTGTCCGATTGAAAAATTCTTTCAGTGTTAGATAGCCCATTTATCGAGAAAGGCTATAGGCTATAAATTTTCCTCGTATTCCTACGGGAACGGGAAGCACGGGGGTAAAACCACGCGGCGTCAGCTAGTATTTAAATAAAAAGACAATATTTAATCAATTTAACGATTTATTCATAATATTATATAATAATTTCATATTTAACTAACTATAAAGATATTCTTACAAAAACCCGGACTAAATTATACAGCTACATTTTTTTTATTGAAGTTTATTACACAGCGAAATATTACCATGACAGTTTCTAAAACCACAGACCGTCCTCTGCCTCTTCTTCGCTGTCGGTGACTTGCAAATCGTCTTGTATAGCAGGCTCCGGCTGTAAATGTTTAAATATTGTATAACATATTATAGAAATATATATTAAGTAAAAAATAATAGGATTTATTATGGAGATACGTCTCGAGTGTAACAATAACCCTTTTTCCTGTAAAGGTTCTAAGAATCCCCTAGGGGCAGCACAAATGTGATGGTTACAAATGTGTTGAATTTTCTATTGAAATCACCATCAATGAAATAGTTTTATCATTACCGTTTGCAATAATATATTCTTCAACTTCTTGAATTTTTAGGTGCGTGATCTTTCGTAAATTAAATTATAATTATATACGGTTTACGCAGTCGTGAACTCAAAACAAATCGACCCTAAGCCGCTGGATCATTGTAACCGGCCACAACCACCAAACGCCGCTACCGGCATATTTCCTGTAGTTTTCATACATTTTATATAGACTCGTCGCACACGGTTGACGCCGGTGGCCGCCACACGCTACAATCGTCGCTCGGTTCTCGTGGCCCGCACCGGCCACTAAACGCCGCTACACGCCACTCGCGCGATTATACTGCATGTATCGGTTAAAAAAGTAGCAGCCACCGACCACAAGTGTCGACTACCGGCTACAAGTGGCTGTCGCGCGTTTCAGCTAGTTTTGTGACCCATTCTTGCGGCGTTTGTGACTGTCGCGTGTGGCCCGTATGCAGCGGCACTAAATATCAATGATATTCGTGCGCAGGCACGCCGCAACACGGTGCGGTGTGATCGCGGAGCGGTGCCGGAGCACTATCGCTGCGGCGTCCCGCATACAAATATCAATGATATAGAAAAGAAAGAAAGAAAAATGCGTTTATTTCGAAATTATGCCACACATCACAATATCTCCAGTACAACAGGACATCCCGGACAATACCCTGCGATGTGTGGCATAACCCAGTAAATGGCCCCAGCTCAGCATAATGCTACGTGACCATTTGAATTAGGACACGTAGCGCTGGTTTTCAATGGGGATGATGACTAGGTTTGAATATATTGATTTTTATGATACATTCGGGTAAATAGGGTCAATGTTAACTAATTTATACATAAAAAGCAAAGATTGTCTGGATATTTGCAAAATAAATGAGATTATAAAATTTCAAAAACTATTGAATTTTTTTTATCGTAATTAGATGAAAATGTATAGTTTTAGCTTCCTTACATTAAATGTGACATTTTTAATATATGAACTATAAAGATAAACGCACAAATAAAAAAGATATTAGTAATTTTGTTTGAACGCGCATACAAATCTAACGATCATTACATTGCCTATGACGTCATTTTTTCGAGCCATTTTGTATGGGGCGTTTTTCAGGGAAAGGGCAAATCTGACTCTTTAAATCCCTGTAGCTCCGAAAGTAATGATCGCAGATACCCTGTTCCTTTTACAAAATTGCTTTACTATTAGTATACTCTTAATTTATATACAATTTAAAAAACTGTCATCATCCCTATTATGCGCTCTCTGGCGCCGCAACGTCCTCAACGCGGCGCCGCACCGCACCGTGTGGCTCCACTCTTAGGTTATTAACAGTTCTTTTTACTCACCTGCCAGTTCTCAAGCGGTTCCTCTTTGAACTGTGGATGCTCGACGGGCGCGCTGTCCAGCATTGGCGGGTCCATATTCATATCGGGCTCTATGGGTTCCTCCTGTACATTTAAAAATATTGTTATGTTTAACGTTATGTTACATTTTACGTTCCCTAGACAAATTAAACGGGTAGCTTGCTTTAAGTACCTATAAGATTTGTCTAGCATTTTTTTTAACAATTGTAATAAAAAAAACTAATATTATAAAGATGTAAAGTTCATGTTGTAAGGGGTAATCTACTGAACCGAAATTAGAAATTCTTTTAGCCACGAAAGCCACGTTATTTATAATTTATCCCGGTATCCTCACGAGAACGGGATCTACGCGGGACGTTGGCTAGTTAATTAGAAATCATCTTCTAATTAACCGAACAACATAATTTTGACGGCTTCCGTGGCGCAATGGTATGCGCGGTGGATTTACAAGACGGAAGTCCTGGGTTCGATCACCGGCTGGGCCAATTGAGGTTTTCTTAAGTGGCTAGTTACCACCCTACCGACAAAGACGTACCGCCAAGCGATTTAATACAATGTCGTCTAGAAACCGAAAGGAGTGTGGATTTCATCATACACCTAACAAGTTAGCCCGCTTCTGTCTTAGATTGCATCCTCACTTACCATCAGGTGAGATTGTAGTCAAGGGCTAACTTGTAAAGAATAAAAAATAAACAGCAGTATATCCTCGTCAGTATCCATTCTGTTACAGAATGTACTGTACGTCGTTAAATCTACAAGATCGCGAATCTGCCACGCCTCGCATCACAGCCGCTTGCAAACCGCTAGTATGATAAGGCCCTTAGTACAAAAACGAATGAATATTCGATTACCTTCACGACAGCCGGATAGGTGTAGTCGCGGCTGTGCTGGTCCAAGTCCACCAGCTCGTCCGACATCTGCGGCAGCTCGTCCGGCACCTCGCGTTTGATGAGGAACTCCGACGTGTCGAAACTCGGCTCGCCACTCATGTCCTCTGTTAGGATTTAAGATAAAAAAAGTTTGTGTCAGCTCCGACGCACGAATGGAGTTTACTCTTTCAGATCGACTGTCTAAATAGGTGTATGTTGCTTTACAGCGCACAGTGAAAGGTGCGCAGATAGGATGCGCACAAAAAACGTAACGCTGTCATTCGTTCATCGAATTTTACGTCCATATTTTTTTCATACCGGGGGCTATATCTAAAAAATCGATTCTTAAGGAGTAAACTCTAAAATATGGGAGGACTGACCCATCACAAGATCTCCTACTCTTGACATTTCAAACTCAAAATTCATTTATTTCAATTAGGTTTAGTTTACAAGCGCTTTTGAAACGTTAACTTGTCATGATTGGTCTAAAACTTAAAATTTAAGTTACGACGGTTCTAAGCATTAGTCCTAGAAAAGACCACAACAAACTCTGCCAAGGCTAAAGGCCAATATTCAATAAAATTCCAAAATCAGAGCAAATTCAACCTTAAGTATCGAGTTTAAGGTTGAATTTGCTAATGCGACTACTTGAATTGAGTGCCAAGAAGTGATGTTTGGCACTCATTGAGTGGGCACGTTTTATGGACGCTGATTGCGCATCCACTTTTTAATAGGAGATCGATGTCTTCTTATTGCTTTAACTACAAATAGCTGAAAATGAAAAATCTATAAATTGTTGACAATTAAGAATCTGTAGCTTGGCACATTAGTTCGTAACAATCCCGATGGTCTGCGCGAGCCGGGCAGCCCCGGGTAGCGATGCTCCGCGCGCACGACTTCTACCCGCGCAGTCCTTCCCTCTGCCCCGCGCGCTCGACTTCACACCCGCTCAGTGCTTCCCCCCATCGCCCGCATATCATGGGTGTGTCATCAACAAACTTGCTAAGCTATAGTAATATCAACTTACCAGGACGAACCGACAACTGTACCATTGCCTCGGCCACGTCTTTCTGTTCCACCTCTTCTAGACCAGAAGAACCACTGTCAGAGTATTGTAGATCTGTAAAAAAAAATCATTTATTTACTCTGTAGCAGAAACAAAAACGTTCTCAGACAAGATGAAAGTTCTGGGTTCGATTCACGGCTGGGCCGATTGAAATTTTCATTATTGGTCCAGGTCTGGCTGGTGGGAGGCTTTGGCCGTGGCTAGTTACCACCCTACTGACAAAGACGTATCGCCAAGCAATTTAGCGTTCCGGTACGATGTCGTGTAGAAACCGAAAGGAGTTGATTTCATCCTACTCCTAAAAAGTTAGCCCGCGTCTATCTATGATTGTATCATCACATAACATCAGGTGAGATTGTAGTCAAAGGCTAACTTGTAGAGAATAAAAAAACAAACTATTGCCAACTCACCGTCAACGAGGCTATTCTGATCTTTCTTCGGTCTACCGCGCTTCCTTTGCGTTGCTTCTGTAGCATAAAAAGATTTTTATCAGCATTGATACGTGATAGTCTAGACTCTAGTGGATATGACCTCTGCCTTCGATTCCGAAGGGTGTGCGTTCGAATTCGGTCCGGGGCATGCATCTCCAACTTTTCAGTTGTGTGCATTTTAAGAAATTAAATATCACGTGTCTCAAACTGTGAAGGAAAACATCGTGAGGAAACCTGCATACCAGGGAATTTTCTTAATTCTCTGCGTGTGTGAAGTCTGCCAATCCGCATTGGGCCAGCGTGGTGGACTATTGGCCTAACCCCTCTCATTCTGAGAGGAGCGAGCTCAGCAGTGAGCCGAATATGGGTTGATAACTTATACGAATGTATATACCTCCACCTATAGGACACATATATAGTTCAGATAGGTAGGTCCAATTTCGAGAAAGAGGTGAATCGCCGAATCTGGCTCAGCTGGGCAGCGTTTGGGAAACTCCGCGAAATCTTTTCGTCCGAAATTCCTCAGTGCTTGAAGACAAAAGTCTTCGAACAATACGTGATGCCAGTGATGACATACGGACCCAAAACTTGGTTGTTAACTATGGGCCTTATTAGAAGGCTCAAAATCACTCGACAGGCGATGGAACGAGCTATGTTAGTATCTCTGCGTGATCGAATCAGAAATGAGGAGATCTGCAGACGAATCAAAGTCACCGACATAGCTCAACGAGTCGCGAAGCTGAAGTGGCAATGGCTGGGGCACATAGTTCGAAGAGCCGATGGACGTTGGGATCCCAAGGTACTGGAATGGCGACTCTAATGTACACGCACACACTAGTGATTTACTTAATCACTTATTTGTTCACTCAATTAATTACTTTCACTTAATTGTGTACAGTATCTACTTAGTACCCTATTGCTATCGCTGTAATACTCGACTGAGCCCGACTGTCACGAGAGGCTTGTATTTATAGACTATTATATTGACATCGTGTTTGTCACGTGTCACAGACTGTATCCAGCTGTCAGAATATTGATAACATCCGGTAATAATACTGAATTCTTGTACATACAGCGACCCCGCACCGGAAAGCGCAGTGTTGGTCAACCCCCCACTACCCGCTGGTTGCTGGCGGCTCGAGACCGTTGCTTGGAGGCCCATGCAAGAGGCCTATGTTAAGTGGAAGTCTGGTACGGTAAGGTAACTTATACGAGTGTTTACCATCAGTGCCAGAAGTAGAAGTAGCGGGCTTGTGTTTCCTGGGCCTTCCTCGTCCCCGCTTCTCGTCTGACTGTTGTGGAGGCGGCTCGTCTTCTATATCCGACTGCTCGGCCTCCTCCAACATCTTCTGTTGGACTCGCACTATGTTCGCTTCTAGTTGGCTCACGTGCTCGTCAAACTATTGAGATGAAAATCTGACTCATATTAAATGTATAAGCAATATTAATTTCGTGTAGTTTGGAAAAAGGGTCCGAAATATAACGATATCTATACTTATAATAAATCTGTACATGAAATTTATTTCCAAAATAACTATCAAGGGGTGATTAGTAATCAATACTGATGCTAAAAATACAATCAGTAAATCAGTTTTCGTGTCTGTATGTTTGTTATAGAAACAAAAACACTTGACTGTGTGGGTTCGAATCCGGTCCAGGGTATGCACCTCCAATGTTTCAGTTGTGTGCATTTTAAGAAATTAAATATCACGTATCTCAAACGGTGATGAGGAAACCTACCAGAGAAACTTACCAGAGAATTGTCTAAATTCTCTACGTGTGTGAGGTCTGCCAATCCACATTGTGCCAGCGTTGTGGACTTCCCCCTAACCCCTCTCATTCTGAGAGGAGACTCGAGCTTAGCAGTGAGTCGATTTGTTGATATGGATAATGATGTGTCTCAATTTATAATAACATCTAATTCGTATAGTGTGAAGTAATGGCTACCTGTTCTAAGGCCTCCTGAGTGACTTTGAGCACCGACTCGGCTTGTCGCGTGAACTGCGAGTTGGGTCCGTTGTACGCGCGACAGTTGTCCACCAACAGTTGAATGTCGCGCAAGAACTCTTCGCGGCTGTGATACTTGTGAGCTGCGACCACATAATCCATTAAATTACCAATTCTCCTATTCCCAAATTAAGCAAGACCTATAACTAAAATTATCATTTACTCTGAATCATTATACAGTTTTCGGAAAAAAATCATCTCTACTTGGTACTCTTATGACTAAAATGTGCTCATCTTTCTCTTTCTCTCAGTTTTTCTTCTTTTTTAGTTAATAATACTAGTATATTCTTTATTTGTGATATTTAAGTTATCTTTTGTATACTGTTCTTCTTTATTTCATGCTGTGTTTATTTGTAAGTAATCACTACACTTACAGTGATTTATAATTTTGTTACATTTTTATTATTTTAGTTAGTGTAAGTGTTTGTAAATAAACCTAATAAATAAATAAATAAATTCAATAGGGTAGTCACTGGAGCTCATTATGAAAGTCCGTGACGCGTGTGTTCTCCTAAACTATTTGTATTCTACCGACAAAATGGCGGATACACAAAGTAACACTATCAATCACTATCAGAATGATATAACTTTACTTACTACTACAGTTGTACCCTCTTACTACACTATTGATCAAGGATATCGCTGATGCTATCAGATGGAAACCAGGATTAACTATCGTATAGCAGGAGGGGCAACCACGAGCGGAATCACGGACTGGCAACCGCAAGTAGCAGGGTTAAAGACGTCTTTTACAGTTAACCAACACTCCCCTTCTCCACTCGTGTTGCCTTCCAGCCAAGTAACTAACAATGCAAAGGCCGGACTATAAGAATAACTCACTCACTAAACTTCTACATCACTATTTAACAAATGGAAGACGACTATCCATTTCGAAATCGCGATTAAAACTGAACTGCTATCATCGTTTCGACCCACCCTGCCAATCGTACCGGTCGCCCGCCATATTGGACCAGAGTCACGTGATCGTTTCTTATTGGTTATAGGCAAGTCAGCGTTTCCTATTGGTCGAGCGCTACCACGTCCAGCATGATGGAAAGCTTTTAAAGTCATATTTATTTAAACAGTAAAAAATTAAAACCCAGTATCATGAAAACCTGAATCTAATATTATCACAATTAACGTAGATTTTTCTGACCGATCAAATAAGTCACTTGACGAGTATATATTTTATTTAGGGTTTCTCAACAAATCATCAGTTACATGTCTTAGAATAAAATTAATACCTTGAATTTTCTTTCCAATTGTCTCCATGTCAATAGGTTTTTTGATAACGCTGTAGTAATCCTTCACCTGTTTCTTGTTCACAGGCTTCAAGAAAGGCCACGCTTCGGGCATGATCTTCAACTTGGTTGTTAACAGATTCTCGAAGATAAATGACAGTGCAACCTAGAATGCATTAAATGTTACAAGTAAAATAAATAATTAAGCGTGTAGACATATGTTACGATGTATGCCGTCGGCTATAACTGGTGTCACTGTACACACTGTATTATACAGTACAATTTAGGTATTTTTACTTTTAGGTGACGTCATAAGTGTGCCGTATTTAGTAAGTATGGGCCGTTCTTGAGAGATCCACGGTAGTGCTACAAAGATGTCTGTGTGTCTTCAAAAGTAATGATCGCAGACACAGTGTTACTTGTACTAAATTGCTCTACTTTTACTTATACTCTTAATAGATATACAATAAAAAAAAATGAAAAGTAAAGTATTCGTTTACTATAGTGTAACAGTAGCCAGTATCAGGGCCTTATCAGACTATCGGTTTGCAAGCGGTTGCGAAGCGAAGCGGGCGCACAGTGAATGCGTCGCGATCACGTCGCGAAACGTGCGTAGCGAAGACGTCGCGGAAGCGAGGCAGATTCGCAACGTTTACGTCGCGATTTTGTAGCGAATTAACGACGTACAGTACATTCAGTAACATAATGGATTCTGACGAGGAAACACTGCTGTTAGTTTTGTTACTTCGAACACGCCGTAGACTAAAAAGAAAGAATCGAATAATTTAGGAAAACCAATTAACAATTAATTGAATGAAAGAGAGTGACTACTTTGTGTTGTTTTGCAAACGAATAATAAATAATCCAAAACCGGCGTTTGTACGAGACAGTACAAAATTGCGCGTTCGTTTTTTTTTTCGCGATTCGCGCGTTTTTTGCGCGCCCGTAACGTATACGTTGCAAGCACGCTCTGCTTTGAGAACGCTAGCAATTCGCTAGTATGATAGCTCTGTAAGCCACCGGAACTCAAAAGCACAGCGTATTCTACTACAGTTTGGTGTCCACAAAAATGTATGAAAATGAAGTAGTTTAACTGCGTCTGGCTTGACTCGTCGTTCGTCGTTACTTTAAGCCACGATGCTTTCCAAGACATGTCACGACAAAGCTTCTCTATCTTTTTCTGTAGTATCGTGTTAGGCAGAGAGCGATAGAGGCGAAACCGAAACGAACATTTTAGAGTTATAAAAACATAGCTACAAAATAGCAATACTGGTTTAATTACTCCGTATAGCCATTTTAGTTTTAGCTTATTATTTTAAGAATACTTATGTTACATATACCTGATCATTGTCATCTAGCAGAGGATTTATTTGTTTCTCGAGCTTCATAAATTGTTCCTCTTTTTCAGCCAGTTTTTCGAAGCATCGCTGCATCATACGCTGCGCAGCAACGGTCAAACTACTCGTGGGACCTAAATTATACAATAATAACAGACTGCAGTCATTGATATTACAAAGTTTGCTGATTTTGTATCATTAACAACCTTAGATCAATTATAGAAGGACCAGTATCGCACCCAAATTCACGAACAAACGTGTCTGTCATTTTCTGAGGAAAGTGAGCTTAGATTTGGTATCTAACTTATACTAAACAAGATGTTTTTGCCTGATTTTACATCAGTCAACTACACAAAAAGGTATTTTTACGGAGCTCTTTAACCGATGAACACGATTACAACAATGAAAATAAAAAAAATTCATTTATTTCAAGTAGGCTCAGTTTACAAGCACTTTTGATACGTCAGTTGACTATTTGTAAAGATTCTACCATCGGTTCGGAAGGCTGAGAAGAAACCGGCAAGAAACTCAACAGTTGCAGTTGAAACATCGATAATATAGAGACAGTTTTTATAATCGCATTAGATCATTGATCATATACTTTGACAGAAAAGTAACGTCTAGCGAGGCAGGTCCTATAAATTTAAAATACTGAGTTATCAACCCATATTCGGGTCTCTGCTGAGCTCGAGTCTCCTCTCAGAATGAGAGGGGTTAGGCCAATAGTCCACCACGCTGGCCCAATGGTAGACTTCACACACTCAGAGAGTTAAAAAAATTCTCAGGTATGCAGGTTTCCTCACGATGTTTTCCTTCACTGTTTAAGACACGTGATATTTAATTTCTTAAAATGCACACAACTGAAAAGTTGGAGGTGTATGCCCGGACCGAATTCGAACCCACAATCTCCGGAATCAGAGGCAGAGATCATACCCTGGGCTATCACGGCTCTCAAGATAAGAAATTGCTGTTCATCGAATTTTACTGCCCATATTTTTTTCATACCTCATTCAAAATATAACTTCAAAAATGATAATGATAATGAATGTTTTCATACCATTATAAAGATTGGAGTTCTCAACGATTTGGTTGACGTCAGCAAGGAACTCCTCGCGGCTCTGGTAATGCTTCTGCCTCAGGTTGTCCCTGATGGTCTGCAGGTCCATGGGCCGGGAGACGATGCGGTAGTAGTCGGCGACCAGCTGTTACACGAGAAGAAAGATTTTTCTATTCGCACATTGTAATATAAATGATAGAGCCTCAGCTAACTACCTTAAATAGCCCGTCTAGCCTTTTTAACACCCATATATTAGCTTCACTTGTTACTATGTATGTAAGAAAACCTTGGATTCTTAATTTGATCCACTTCCCGGTATTCGATTAGGATGAAATTTTGCACACGCTCTGTGTTCTGATGACAATACATGACTAGCTAAAAAACGTCATTACAAATCTAATATGGCGGCCTCCCCAAGATGGACTGGCTGTTTGAAATTCACCCCCATGATGTGGATATCAAATAAAAGGGTTTGCTGTCAGGAATACGAAAAAAATTGTCACGTGACTTAAATCCAACATGGCGGATTGGCTATTTGAAAGTCCCCCCATGATATGGGTATTGAATAAAAGGGTTTGCTGAATGGGATACGAAAAAAAATATCACATGACCTACAATCTGTAACATATATGAAATATTATGAGGGTAAGCATAAAACGTATGTCATTAACTTATATTAATAAACTAGTCTGAGTTCAACCGCCATTGTGTTTTACTTGATAATTACAAGTGGCGCAGTTATTAGGAATTTTAAGCAATAAAACGTTATAATGCCGTACGGAAAGATACACGAATTTGATATTCACGGTGGGGCGAAATGGGATTCCTACGTGAGGCTAGTGAAACAGTTCGTTCTACTAAATGCGATCGACAGCGAGTTGCGAGTGGCCACGTTGGTCACGCATGTCGGCCGCGCCACCTACGAGCTTATGTGCGACTTGACCTCGCCGGAGCACCCGGAAGACATGGAGTTCGAGGAGTTAGTGACGCTAGTCCGAGAGCATTTAGAACCGAAGAGGTCTGAAATCGCCGAGCGGCACATATTCAGACAGCGACGGCAGGGCGAAGCTGAAAACGTGGGCGCGTTTCTGCAGAGCCTTAAGCATCTCACGGCGTACTGTAATTTTGGTGCGTTGCTCGAGGAGAACATCAGGGATCAGTTCGTGTCTGGCTTGCGAAGCGAAGAAATGCGTTCGCGATTGTTCGCGGAACCTACGTTAAATTACAAAAAGGCGGTGGAGCTGGCGCTCGCATTGGAGGCGGCCGAGAGGCATGCGGAGGTGGCGGCCTCGCGCGGGATCGCCGTCGATGGAGCGCCGGGCTCAGCGAGCTCAGGACTCATTTATAGCGGGGAAGGCGTTCACCGAGTGGCGGCGGCGCCGGCGCCCGCGCGCGGCGCGCGGCCTCACAAGCGGGGATGCTGGCGCTGCGGGCACAGGAACCACGCGCCACACCAGTGCAAGTTTAGGTCTTATGTTTGTAATTCGTGTAAATTAAGGGGCCACCTGGCTCGGCAGTGTATTAGTGGAAAAAGTGAAAAGAAAAATCAATTAAAATCTCAAAACTATATAATGCAAAGTAGTGATACAGAAAGTGATGCTAGTGACGGATTATTTCATTTTAAAACGCAGGCGCTGCAGGCAAAACGTAAGGACTGTCCATATCAGTTAAAGTTAAAAGTAGAAAATAAGTATTTTAAGTTTGAAGTTGATACAGGCAGCAGGATATCGGCAGTATCGAAGTCATTTTATGATAATTACCTATCGCATTTGCCTATTGTTAAAGACGACGTTAAGTTTCGTTCGTACTCGGGTGATGCGATCGTGCCTCTCGGTCGCGTCAATGTACACGTAACGCGTGAGAGCGAGAGCGCTGTCTTGCCGTTGTTTATCATACACAATGGAGGGCCGCCATTGATTGGTCGCCTCTGGTTGCGAAAATTAAAATTAAAATCTATTAATTTATTTAACATGAGCACTGACGATGACAATGCCATCTTGACTTTAAAGAATGAGTTTCCCGAGGTTTTTAAAGATGGAATTGGCACGTTTAAAACCGCGATTAAATTACAGTTAAAAGATACTGAGCCGATATTTTGCAAAGCTCGTCAAATACCCTTAGCGTTGCGAGTGCCAGTCGAACGCGAGTTACAACGTTTGGTAAATGAATCTATCATAGTTAAAGTGGAAAGGTCTGATTACGGGACGCCTATTGTACCGATTATAAAGCGAGATGGGTCAATACGCATATGCGGCGATTACAAAGTAACAGTAAATAAACAACTGAAGGATTTTCATTATCCTTTGCCACGTATCGAACAATTATTCGCAGCGCTGAGTGGCGGTGAGCAATTCACTAAGTTAGATTTAAAGAATGCTTACTTACAACTTAACCTGCATGAGTCATCGCAGGCTCTCACGGCCATATCCACACATATAGGAATTTTTGTATACAAAAGGGCCCCATTCGGATTAAAATGTTTACCAGAAATTTTTCAAAAATTAATTGAAGAAACGCTGTGTGGTATAGATAATGTGGTTTGTTTTATAGATGATATTTGTGTAACAGGATCTAATAAGATAATACATTTGAAAAATTTAAAGGAAGTGTTGCGTAGATTACAGGCAGCTGGTTTACGTATTAAAATAGAGAAATGTGAATTTTTTAAAGATGAAGTGTGCTATTTGGGATACAGAATAAACCGATATGGTTTATACACCGATAAGGATAAAGTGGCGGCAATCGCAAACTTACCTGTGCCTCAAAATGTGTCACAATTGCGGGCGGCACTTGGGCTTATGAACTATTATTCGCGATTTCTAGCAAATATTAGCACGATATTGCATCCACTTTATTCGTTATTGGCTAAGGGCGTACGTTGGCGGTGGACGGAGGTATGTCAAAAGGCCTTCGATAAAATAAAGGAGCAACTGGTAAGTGGACCCGCTCTGGCTCACTATGATCCGAGCCTCCCGCTCGTGCTTGCTGTAGACAGCAGCGCGTACGGATTGGGAGCATTGCTGTCCCAGCTGTACCCGGACGGCAGTGAGCGCATCGTGTGCTGCGCCTCGCGCACGCTCAACGACGCCGAGCGACGTTACAGCCAAATTGACAAGGAAGCTTTGGCTATAGTATACGGAGTCGCGAGACATCACCAGTACTTATTTGGTCGTAAGTTCACTTTACGAAGTGATCATAAAGCGCTAACGTACATTTTTCGTCCCAAGCACGGCATTCCACAGACGGCAGCGAGTCGTCTGCAGAGGTATGCGGTCCGATTGGCCGCATACGACTTCGACATACAGTTTGTATCGACGGATAAGAATGGCAACGCCGATGGCTTGTCCCGCCTGCCGCTAGCGGGCATCACGAAAGGTAAAGTTCAGTCAGACATCGAGGAGGAGGCGGCTTATTTGCACTACGTAGAGGACACGTTTCCTCTAAATCATAAGGACGTAGCGAGGGGAACTAGGAAGGATGGACTCCTCTGCAAAATATATTCATATATATTAAGTGGGTGGCCAGCTCAAACGGAAGTGGAAAACGAAAAACCCTACTTCCATCGCAAGGAACAGCTGCAAATCGATCACGGGTGTATCGTCTGGGGCTATCGTGTGGTTATTCCGTGGGTACTGCGTGAACGCATCGTTGGAGAAATCCACGAAGGTCACGTAGGCATCGTACGAATGAAACAAATTGCTCGAAACCTAGTCTGGTGGCCGCAGCTCGACGCGGACCTGGAGCAGCGCGTACGCTCGTGCGTCGCGTGCAGGGAGGCGCGCGACGCGCCGCCGCACGCGCCGCCGGTGCCTTACGAGTGGCCGCAAGAGCCGTGGGTAAGGTTGCATGTGGATTTCTTGTATTTCAAAGGAAAGCATTATTTTCTGGTCATTGATGCACATTCAAAATGGATCGAGGTCGTGCCCATGACTCACGGTACTTCATCAGCATTGGTAATCGGGAAGTTGAGAGGCATGTTTGCGAGGTTCGGAATTCCCAAGCAATTAGTCTCGGACGGGGGACCACCGCTAACGTCATCAGAATTCGAGCTCTTTTTAAAAAGAAACGGAGTGCAACACGTTCTTACTGCACCGTATCATCCCGCAAGTAACGGAGCGGCGGAAAATGCAGTTAAAACTATAAAAAAAGTTATGAAAAAGGCTACAGTCGATGGAGTAAGTATTGAAACTGCTTTGAATAAATTTTTATTACAATACCACAACAGTACCCACAGCAGTACACAGAAAGAGCCCGCGGTAGCAATGTTCGGTCGGCGGCTGCGCACTCGGCTCGATCAGCTGCGCGCGCCCAGCACTGCGCAGTGCGTGGAGGCAGCGCAACAGCGGCAGGTAGCATACGCCGGCGGTGTGCAACGTGAGTTTGCCCCGGGAGACTCGGTATTGATAAAAAATTATTCGAAGACTGGGAACAACTGGAAAGAGGCAATAGTATCGGAACGAACGGGTTCAGTCACATACAAAGTGACAGATAAGGTAGGTCAGGAAAAACAAAACACTAAACACGTGGATCAAATGATCGCGAACAAACAAAAGCGATTTTCATGGGCGGTGGGAGTCGGTGGTAACTCAACTACAGATGCAATGTCTTCACCAACGGTAAATAGAAATGGGAGTGAGATAGCGGAGAGGTCCTCGGTGTCCCAGTCACAGCCGGGTACTTCTCCGTCCCAATCAGTCACGACAGCCGTGTCACCAAGCGAGCCAGCAGGGTCACCAAGCGAGCCAGCAGCGTCACCAAGTCAGCCAGCAGTGCCGCCAACTACGAGTACTACCTCGAGTACGGGTACAAGTACGTATACGGCTCCCAGACTCCGCCAACGTACGAAACGGTTCAACTACAAATTAATTTGAGTTCATTGACCCAAACCAATTGATAAATAATTTACAACAAATAATGATCGCTTAGCAGATATTGGCCTCTGTCTTGGCCTAGCGGGTTTGTGTTATTTTTGGTTTGCAATACCCAGATATTGCTGCTATGTATCTTTTATATTTACCTACGTATCTATATGTATAAACTATTGTATGTTATTATTGGTATTGTCTTGTCTAACCCTAATATTTTTTTTTGTAAAGTGTTTTCTCTCTGAGGGAGGGCGTGTAACATATATGAAATATTATGAGGGTAAGCATAAAACGTATGTCATTAACTTATGTTAATAAACTAGTCTGAGTTCAACCGCCATTGTGTTTTACTTGATAATTACACAATCCAATTGCAATTTTTAGTGCGTGCTAAAAGCAATTTTTTTAGTTTTTTAAAACAATTTTCAAGTTATTTAACTTGCGTTTAACTAGCGGTTTAATTGATATAACATTCAGCAATGTTAGATTAAACTTTACGATGTTATAGTACCTCTTGACGCTTCATAGGTCTACAGGACAAAGTGATAAATTGTGGTTTCCTACACAATACAACAGGCTATTTGACGCTATTTTTAAAATGGTCTTAAATTGTTCTACTAGATAGAAAAAAAAATATTTCAAAAACCGCTCGACGTACAAAAATTAAATTCAGCAAAGAGGTAGTTTATAGATAGAGGAGGTCCGCTAATTCGCTAAAATTTTGCAAGAGGGCCGGATTAAGGAGGTCTAAGACGAAATCGTTCGCAGGTAAGATATATAGTGGTGATATTGATTAGAATGTAATTTTTGGAAGACTTTAAAAGCCTCCTGCCTTTTGTCCAGCAACAGTGGACGTCTATCCGCTGATGATGAATAACTTACCTTGGGATTGACTAGGAACAAAGAGGAGAGCGTGACCAGCGGGTCCATCTTTGCGTCTCTCCACAAGTCTCCTCACGAGACAGTTAACTTACCTTAGGGTTAACTGGGAACAGGAACGGCTGGACATCAGGCAGATGGCGCATGGTGTTCAACACGTCCTCCAACAGAGAGGAGAGCGTGACCAAGGGGTCCGTTCTGCGTCTCTCCACAAGTCTCCTCACGAGATAGTTAACTTACCTTGGGGTTAACTGGGAACAGGAACGGCTGGACATCAGGCAGATGGCGCATGGTGTTCAACACGTCCTCCAACAGAGAGGAGAGCGTGACCAAGGGGTCCGTTCTGCGTCTCTCCACAAGTCTCCTCACGAGATAGTTAACTTACCTTGGGGTTAACTGGGAACAGGAACGGCTGGACATCAGGCAGATGGCGCATGGTGTTCAACACGTCCTCCAACAGAGGAGAGCGTGAACTAGGGGTCCGTTCTGCGTCTCCCCACAAGTCTACTCACGAGATAGTTAACTTACCTTGGGGTTAACTGGGAACAGGAACGGCTGGACATCAGGCAGATGGCGCATGGTGTTCAACACGTCCTCCAACAGAGAGGACAGCGTGACCAAGGGGTCCGTTCTGCGTCTCTCCGCGGGTCTCTTCACGAGGTAGTCGCACGACTCGCTCGCGGTGCCGCGGCGGCGGTTGCGGCCAGCCGCGCGGATCTCCCCGCGGTGGCTCCCTCTACGACGTTTGAACTCTTCTGCTGATTGCTATTAACAAGATATTTAATGAAATTATACAGCTTATATACAAGTTACAGACATATGCTCAAGTCTGAAAAGCTGATGAAATGAAATGGGCAGCGCACGGAGTTCGAAGAAGTTACAAGAATAGCAACTTCGCAAAGAAAAATGCAATGTCGATTGGCCATCAGACTTCCTTCTGGTCGATTAGCTGGACTCAGGACTGCTATGTTTGAAAATTCCTACAAAAGGACTACGTCTAACAGTAGAAATGTCATCATTTGATCATCATCATCGGCTGATGATGATGATTTTGAACATACTCGTACATGGGCATTTGTTTACTGTATGAATAACCTAAATACCCTACTGTTAAATACTGCTACGAACGCGGCTACGCGCAGATTACTGACAATCTGTCAGGGTGTGAGTTACGAGCATGTTGTCATGAAAAAATTCTTATTTAATATTGTCAGCTGATGTGAAAATTACATTTTATTTAATATTTAAAAAAAATGCGGTTTAATTTTTTTTTTTTATTTTAAATGTTATGTTCTATTAAGATAAAAATAATTTGTTCTGCTTAATTGACACTTTGAATAAAGGCCCAGCAATACAAAATTGGGACATTTTATTTCACAATTCCGTGTTTTGAAGTAAAAATGAAAATATAATTAATGAACGTACTTTGATAATTTTAGTGGGCAGAGTCAGCTTGGTCCCCTCGACGTATCCGAGGTCGATGTCCTCCGGCTCGGGGGGAGGCTCGTCGTGCTCTGGGGTCAAGGCGCCGCTGCCGGTGTACAGCGGGCACGCTTTGTTGGTTCTCATGTGACCGACTTGGCCGCAAGCGCCGCACTGTAATGTATTCTGATTTTTTTTTCTTATATGTACAGTAAGAACCATAAAAGTTACTGTATGGTAACGTGTTATAAAACTTAGTTTTATAACACGTTACTTAAACTTAAACTATTAAAGTAATAGGCATATAATTTGCGACAGCAAGAAATTCTCTCACAAATAGTTTCACTTATAGTTCTGAAAATCAAATAGTATCTTGGATGCTTTTCAATAGTCCACCAATGCTATGAGGATTGGCAGACTTTACATACACCACACATCACATTCACAAATTAAGAAAATTCTCAGGTATGCATGTTTCCTCACAATGTTTCGCCCAGTTTGAAACACGTAATAATTAATTTATTAAAATGCAGATAACTGAAAAGTTGAAGGTGCATGCCCTGGTCCGAATTCAAACCTACGCCTTCCGAATCGAAGGCAGAGGTCATATCCACCGGTTTATTATAGCTCACTGGGCTATCACGGCTCTATAACATTACCTATACCTGAAATATTGCAAAAAAGCTCCTTACATATGCCGTCAACTACCATACACAGTAAATGGCATTCTTGTATCTGGCAAGCGAGGAGACGAGGAGGCATTTACTAGCATGCATGTATTCAAGGTAACTGCAATACTGGCACATTTGAAAATTGTATGCAAGCTTGTAAACATATATTATGCCAGTTAGTTTCACACACCGTTAACTATCATGCATGCTACTATTCCGTGTGTATAGTAGCCTTTATACCAGTAAATTCATTGATAACCATACGCTATAAATCTGTGAACACTGTCACGCTGCTTGATAGTAAAAATAAGAATAGCATAAAATAAGAATATCATACATCCTGGACGATCTCTGGCACCTTTATTTCCTCGGTTTGCGTATTCTGTGTACTTTTACAGTAATATTTACATTGAATGATCAGTTTTGTTAAGTGTATAGATATGTACCTTTAACTTCAAATCTGTCTTCAGCTTAGCTCGTCGTCTGGACGGCGTAAGGTCTGGTTCCTGTTTAATTTGGCCCAAGGGAATCAAACCGGGCGACGGCGATCCCAGATCGGACATAGTCGACGAGTTCATCATACCTGAAAATCGAACAAGGCAGTTTATGATTTGGCAAAATCTTTGACTTTTCGTCAGATGGACTACGCTTGCATGTTTTAAAATATTATATTTAGAAATTTTGCCCTCACCTTTTAAGTTAAAACTATTTATATTTATTAGTAATTGTTTACTTTTACTCAATCGTTTTGAGATTAGATAAAGTAGAGTGAGGATCTGTACATAAAGGAGATCATCCATTTCAGGTCCACTCCTGTACCTCGTATCATTAAAATTAAAAAAATACAAGGACTTTATTAAAATCTAAATAAGTGAATAAATCTACATAAATAAATAAAATTAATACTCAAGTTTTTGAGTTATATCAAGATGGCGCCCTTAAAGCAACTATGACATGACAATTGACAGCAAACATCAAAACGACTACTGCGTTGAAAATGTCATTAATCCGCCATTATTATCCGTATTAGTGTCGCATTTCTTAGGAGATAATGCAATTATTTTCGAAAGAAATAGAGTAAAAGTTTTTTTATAATAAGTATATTATGAAACTATTTATTTAAATCATATGATACTCACTATCACCCAAGGGAGTGCTAACACCCAAAACATTTCCAGCCAGTCTTTCTCTTTCCTGATTCCTCTTAATACGCCGCAACTGCTCCTGAATTCTCCTTTTCTCTCTCTTCATCTCTTCTTTCTGCGTTTCGTCCATTGTGGCGAACTGTCTAATGAAGGCATCATCTTTGGTCGAACGTATTTTGGTGTAAGCTTCGATGACAGCAGCTTTCCTTACCAACTCTAAACGAGTGTAACGTTGGCCTGATGCGTTTCTGAATGTACGGACTATGCGAAGTACTCGACCTGTTTATAAGTAATAGCATATAATAATAGTTAACGGGAAAAGAAGATGACTATTGGCCTATAAGGCCTAGGATGCGCACGACATATCAAGACTAGAGAAAGACTAAACGATAGTGCTTCATCATTATCAACCCATATACGACTCCCTGCTGCTAAAGCTAAAGTCTCCTCTCAGAATGAGAGGGGTTACGCCAAAAGTCTACCACGCTGGAACAATGCGGATTGGCAGACTCCAGACTAATTACGGACAGACAGACAAAAACAAAAAGAAATATTTTTGGCATCAGTATTATAATCGATACTGAAGCCTAAATTTTTTTTTTATCTTAATGTTGACGGCATCACGCTAAAACTACTGAATGAATTCAAATGAAATTTGGCACGATTTGAGACCATAAAACGAAGAATATTATGGGATACTTTTTGTTGCGAAAATTAAATCAGATGAGGATGAAACAGGGGTTGAAAGTTTGTACAAAAAGTACTTCAGTTTTCAAATTTCTGTTGTAAAAATTGTTGGTATACCAATTGTGTTTTCAAAATTCTACCCCTAAAGACTTAAAATAGGGTTGAAGTTTATTTAAAATTATAATTCATGTTTTGAGTTAAATTTTTGTAAAATGATTAGTGGACTATCTTATTATATATAAAACATGCGATAATATAAATAGAAGAGTTTGAAAGAAGGGTGGAAAGTTTGCATCGATTTTCCAAGCGGACGAAGTCTCGGGCGTCCGCGTGACGATGGGACAACCGATATCGATAAATTGTGAACTTCACACATAATTCTCCATATCGGAACTCGAGTAGCTTAGAAAGCAATGATTAGGTTAGATTAGGTGTTTTTTTTTTAATTTTTTTATTGGTGAACATACCAATAAAAAAATAAAATACCAAATAATATTATTATATTGTAAGTAATATGTTGCAGTTCACAATCTATCGACAGTTCACAATCACGCAAGATAAATTATAATCTACCAGTATTTACAACTTCACGATGACATATATACTACAGCCCAACTCGATGATGTTTACCAACAAACAAATTAGAAATGAATATAGAAAACGCGTGTCATTTCATAACTTATTTATTTTAAATTATGTATTGTTTATTTATAAAATGTTATCACACTTCACACTAATTTTATAAAGGCGAAAGTTTGTGTGTGTGTAAGTGTGTAAGTATTTTTGCTCCTCCTTTACGCTGCGGCTACTGAAGAAATTTTTAATGCAAATAGATTTTACTCTGGATTAACACATAGGCTACTTTACATGCCGAAAATCCATAGTTCCCGCGGGATTCGTGAAAAACTGAATTCCACGGGCGTCCACTAGTTCAAAATATATTAACTATATCTAATTGTTCTAAGCTCATTAATCGACTTTTCATAATATAAGAACAAATTAATTATAATTATTATTAGGTGTGAAATGACCAGCGATTTATATCCACATTTTTAATTTGTTCGTTGGTAAATAGTAGGTACGGTACACATTGAATAGTGCTGTAATAAATTTATAACTGCTCAGATAAAGCTAAAAGCCTGTAGCCCGCATTAGAACTACAGGTTATTTTAAGATTTTATCTTTTCTAAATAGACTTAGACTATACTCAGTAAAGTGACAGTAAACAAGGAACATTCCTACAACAATAAAGAGACGATTTAAACGGCTGAACAGATTTTCTTGCATCAATTACTTCATTACAATATACATAAACGAAGAAATCTGAATCAAAATCGGTTCATCCGTTTAAGTAACTACGATATGACAGACACACACAGTTATACATTAAACTTACAAAACCCGTCTTTTTGCGTCAGCGGTTAAAAGTGAATAAATTAATTAATACATATTCAACACAAAATAGTTCCAGTTTGAACGAGAAATGGGTTCAAAACAAATGATTTTTGCGAATTTTGAAAAAATGTTATTAATCTTTTTTGATTTCTTTTTTACACACTTCTTGGTAAAGTGACAGTTTATTTACAATCGCACGAAGTCTTGGATTCGATTCACAGTTAGAGTTTGTTAACAAATTATAATTCCAAAATCAGATTAGCAGTTATGATTGTTTTGTAGTCTCAATTATACAGGGTGTAGCGGACTATTTCCCATAACTTCAAGGTCTTAAGGTCTACTTATAGGAGCCGAACTGCATAACTAATTTTTTTTTCAACTAAAAAAAAATTTTTATGTTTCAAACAAAGTAATTCAAATAATTCCGACTATCCATGTAACACACGCGTATATCTATCCTTGCATTTTAAAATACGTTATCGTAGTGTCGTGAGACTGTCGATATCGACGAGATATTGCAAGTGGCACTCCGCACTTCACTAGTAAGCTACTTCATGATATTTATCAATGAATAAGTTTGGCTAGGTCATAATGTAAGGATGCGATATAAGGGACAAAATTTAATATCTATTTAAGAAAAAAATATTTTTTTACTCCGTAAATATTCATTTTAGAACACATGTTCTTTAGACATATTTATTAATTTTCCTTAAAGAATGTAACCTTAGAGTTATGGTAAATACTCTCAAGCATCCTGTATACTAGCGGATCCAGTCAAGCTTTTCGCTTCGACTTATTCAACATAACAACTTCACCCCATTGGCTAGTACAGTTACACAAGCAACCAATAAGGTTCAATCTGTCAGACAAACAGAATCTTTAACCGGCTGTATATAAGATATATATTGCAATCGTTGCATTTTTGTATAAAGTAATACTAATTCTCACTAGAATCCTTTATTTTTCAGATATTATGGTATTAAGTAGCTAAAAATTACCTTGACTTGAAGACTGCTGTTGGTCCTGGTGATTTATTTGTGGTTTCTTCTCAGACTGACCCATAATCATTTTCCTAAGTTCAGCTCTCTCCGCCTCTTCTCTTTCCATTGATAACTACAGAAATACACAAGTAAATAATTAAAAAAATAAAAAAAAACCCGACTGCCAAACGTGCTCGCACCTAGTCATCCGTTTTTTTTTATTCTTTAAGTTAGCCCTTGATAGCAATCTCACCTGATAGTAAGTGATGATTCAATCTAAGATGGTTAACTTGTTAGGAGGATGAAAATCCACACCCTTTTCGGTTTCTACACAACATCGTACCGGAACGCTATATCGCTTGGCGGTACGTCTTAGTCGGTATGGTGGTAACTAGCCACGGCTGAAGCCTCTCACCAGTCAACGTTTTTGACGTGACTACGTCTTATTATTTGATGTAACTGCAAACTCGAAAAAAGATGACGTCATATGCGTTCCCTCGAACTAGGGTTGCCAATTTTTTTTACAATAAATAAGGTAACGGTCTACGAAGATTATTAAACAATATTTTAGAAAAACGAAAAGTATTTTATTTAATAATAAAATATCTATCAAACAAATAATTTTTTTTTTTTTTTTGGAAAATGCAACCATTCCATCAGTATTTTTTATGACGTTGTCACGTTTATCTATCGTCAGTAAACCGACTTTACAGACAACCGATTTTTTTTAATATTACCATGATATACCATTTTTACTGCGATATCTAGCCGTCCTGTGGAAGTGAAGGTGGAACACGACAAAAAGGTAAAAATATAGTGCTTATGAAATATCAATGAATGTATATCTTACTTGTTCTGTAGTCTTCTTATTAGCGAGCATATTTTCAATATTTTTGCCCATTTCCTCCAAATCTGACTCCTCGCTGACGGAGCTTTCGGCTTCGTCAGTACTCAGTACTTCCGTGCTGGTCAACACGCGGTTTTGCAACTCGAATATGCGTTGACATTCTTCCTTGTATCTGACGACAAATTACAGATTATCGGATTAGATCATTCATAATTCTTTTATTAAACTGCGTATCCAAAATATGTATCTCATATTCTTAATAATATTGATAACCGTCGTCGTGTTAATCCAGAAAAAATCTATTTCCGTTCCAAATTACAGCCAAATCGCTTCAGTAGCCGCAGCGCAAAGGAGGAACAAACATGCAACTTACACTTGCACACAAATACATACACATGCACGCACGCACGCACGCACGGACGAATGCACGCACGCACGCACGTACGCACGCACGCATACACAGTTTATTATATACCGAAATCTTATTCAAGATTTACTGTATCAATCTATTGATGTAAGCCGCATGAAAATTCTTTAGGTAAATTTCATGTGAATCGCGAATACACAGATCTTTCACTTGAATTTGAATATTTTCGTGACATACTTAAATTATGATTTATTCAGTTACAAATTCAATAATTTATACTTCCAACATTCCGTGGTTCACAAGGTTTTTCGACAGGGTAACTTAAAAAAAACGCATACTAAGTAAACACTTTTAAAGTAATATGCAGTAATAAAATTATTACAAAACAATACCTTTCTTGATGCTCCGCAATAGAGAATCGGTTCCCTCTAGAGAATTTTGTCATTCCTTCTTCACCTGCCTTCGCTTTTTCAGTAGACAATGTTCTCACCACATCTATGACTTCCCAGCGGGACAATTTTTTAATCTAAAACAAATACATAAGTTTAAGTGACCAGTTTTTTACCCCCGACGCAAAAAGAGGGGTGTTATAAGTTTGACGTCTCTGTCTGTCTGTGGCATCACAACTGCCGAACGAATGAAGCGATTTTAATTTAGTGACTTATGTGCGAGTGTTATTAGATATTATGTTTAATGAAAATCGGTTGAGCCGTTTAAAAGTTATGAGATGTGAAAGTGTGAAAGAATAACAGAATGTCTGCAAATATACAAATGAAAGCGCGCTGAAAGAGAATATTGATGACTTGATCTTGATTGTCAATAAGCTATCAAACACTTGTCACTTGTAACTAGTCAAAATTACTTTAAATACTAATAACTTTTAATATTTAAAAAAACTTAAAAAACATTCTTTTAGCACGCGCTAAAAATTACAAATATTGGATTTAAGTCACGTGACTATTTTTTTCGTATTCTTGACAGAAAAACCTTTTCATTTGATATCCATATCATGGGGTGGATTTCTTACATACATAGTTACAAGTGAAGCTAATATAAAAAATATTAAAAAGACAAAGTTCGACAAATATAAGTCCACCTTACCTCTTCTTCAGGAACGCCAAACTTTCTCAACAAAGCCTTAGCGTTGTTCAAACTCAGCCTCCTCAGATCAGCATCAGTGCCGGTAACCGTTCTTTTGGGTTGCTGCTCTTCGTTGGGTTGCTGCGTGGGCTTGTTCGGGACGCGCACGTAGGAGAAACCCTCCCCGCAACCCGTGGGGTCGGCGGGACCGGTCAGCTGGAGGAGGCATTTGCCGCGCATCGCTTGGATGTACGCGCGGGTTGTGTTCCATGGGGCCACTTTGACCTGGGAACAAAGTAGTCGTTTGTAAAGAACTGATTAAAACAATCCATATTCCATACTATATTTTTTTTTTTCTTTACAAGTTAGCCCTTGACTACAATCTCACCTGATGGTAAGTTATGATGCAGTCTAAGATGGAAGCGGGCTAATTTGTTAGGAGGAGGATGACAATCCACACCCCTTTCGGTTTCTACACGGTATCGTACCGGAACGCTAAATCGCTTGGCGGTACGTCTTTGCCGGTAGGGTGGTAACTAGCCACGGCCGAAGCCTCCCACCAGTCAAAAAATATTCTGGCAAGTTCGTTGATGACACTCCACTGATATGCGGGCGACGGGAGGAAAGACTGCGCGGGTGTGAAATCGTGCGTGCGGGGAAGTAAGGTGCAGTCGTGGGTTTTTCATCCATCACTACACGCCCCCCAGCCCGCGCGGACCATCGGGAGTGTTACGAACGAAGTTGCCAAGCTATAATATCATACTAGTACTAATATTATGAATGCGAAAGTATGTCTGTCTATCTGTCTGTTACATTTTCACGGCTAAACGGCTGAACTGATCAAAATGTATTTCGGTAATAAGATAAATGGGACAGAACAAAGGCTACTTTTTATCCCTACAATAAAAAGAGAAGGCGGTGAAAGTTTGTGTGGAAAGACGTCCAATTTTAGGGTTTCGTAGTCTACAAAGAAACGACTTTCAAAATCTTTTTTTTTTTAATTCTCTACAAGTTAGCCCTTGACTACAATCTTACCTTATGGTAAGTGATAATTCAATCTAAGATGCGGAAGCGGGCTAACTTGTTAGGAGTAGGATGAAATCCACACACTACTTTCGGTTTCTACACGACATCGTATCGGAACGCTAAATCGCGTGGCGGTACGTCTTTACCGGTAACTAGCCACGGCCGAAGCCGATAAATCGGTCCAATGACCTCCGTCTTGTAAATCCACCACTACACGATATGCCATACGACCGTACCTCGTCATCCATCTTGAGCTGCATCTCCTCATCATCATCCTCCTGCGGGGTGAAGATGAACTTCTCCCCGTAGCCGGCGTCCTTCAGCCGCTGTTCGGCGGACGCCATGCTGAAGTACGCGCAGCACTGCTCGGGGGACACCATCGCGCGGAGCTCCTCCTCGGACGGCAGACGGAAATCAGGCTTTATTACCCACCTACAATGATAATTTTATTCTATAGATCGGTTCATCACTATCAACCCATATTAGGCTCACTGCTGAGCTCGAGTCTCCTCTCAGAATGAGAGGTGTTAAGCCAATAGTCCAACACGCTGGCCCAATGCGGATTGGCAGACTTCACACACCCAGAGAACGGTTTCCTTCACCGTTTGAGACACGTGATATTTAAATTCTTAAAATGCACACAACTGAAAAGTTGGATGTGCATGCCCCGGACTGGATTATAACCCACACTCTCTGGAATCGGAGGTAGAGGTCTTATGGGCTATCACGGCTCATAAATCGGTTACGTCCCTATAATTTATTGAAATAACGTTGATGACACATCATCGAGCCGTGATAGCCCAGTGGATATTAATATATTTGAATCCGCTCCAGAACAAGCATCTCAACTTTTCAGTTGTGTGCATTTTAAGAAATTATATATCACGTGTCTCAATGAAGGAAAAACATAGTGAGGAAACCTGCATACCAGAGAATTAAGTAAATTCTCTGGTATGCAGGTGTGTGAAGTCTGCCAATCCGCATTGGGCCAGCGTGGTGGTCTATTGTCCTAATTCCTCTCAGTCGAATAGACTCGAGCTCAGCAGTGAGCCGAATATGGGTTGACAATGATGAAATGAGACATTATTTCATCAGTTTCTTTAATACATACCAATTGGAATCTTCGCCAGTACGTTTAAAATCAGCGCACAACTTGAGCCGTTTACGTATAGAGCTCTCGGAGTGAGACGGGAACGCCCTCTTGATGTCGTCCATCTTTATACGGCGCGGGTTGCCGCGGGACTTCCAGAACAGTCGGTATATGAACACCTAGAAAATTAATTTAAAAAATAGTAGATTGTTAACCGAGGGTGGAAAGAATCAATTCCCGAGATATTTAGACGCACGAGCGTAGCGAGGGCGGCTATAGTCCGATTAGAAATTGATTCTTTTACCCGTGAACAATACTTTTCATTTCGAATATAAGGATTTTTTTTAATTCTTTACAAGTTAGTCCTTGACCACAATCTCACCTGATGGTAAGTGATGATGCAGTCTAAAATGGGAGCGGGCTAACTTGTTAGGAGGATGATGAAACCCCCCCCGCCCCCTTTTCGGTTTCTACACGACATCGTACCAGAACGCACAATCGGTACGTCTTTGTCGATAGGGTGTTAACTAGCCACGGCCGAGGAGGTTCTTAACTCGACACGTATGTTTGTTACCTCATAACCTTGTCAATTCTTATGCAATTTTGATTTTGAAAATCTGTTCAGTAATTTTGTGCTCAAAATAACGAAATTGCCCGTAGTGTCGCTTTCGTTACTTATGCTAGGACACACTAAAAACAGAAAAAATTAATGATCCGACGACCGAATCACAAATATAAACTAAAAAGCGAAAAATAACATCGTATGTGGTACCTTCTGATCACTTTGAAGGCGGTGCCATGCATTAACTCAAGCCGTTTATTTATTCTTTAATCTGTGTTTATAATATAAAATGTACCTGCAAAAAGTCTCGAACAAAATTGTTAGCCCTCTTCGAGTTGGGTCCCGGCACTTCATATAGAGGACACTGCTGACCGGCGACGAATAATGCGTCCACCTCGCGAATGTAGTATGCTTGTCTGAAAATAACATGAATAGTTTAAAAAGCTAAAAACACGCTTGATACCCATGTCTTGGGGGTAGCCAGTCCGCCATCTTGGAGAGGCCATATTGGATTTGTAATGACGTTTCTTCTTGGCGGTACGTCGGTCGGTACGGTTGCGGTTGGTAGCCGCGATACCCCAGTGGATATGAAATCTGCTTCCGATTCCGGTGAGTGCATACAAGGCCAGTATAAGTAACACTGTATGGTTTCGGAACGTAAAACCAAATAGCTCTGTAAAATGTACACGATTTCTGCGTACTGGTCGCTGTATACTTTCTGACGCCAATTCAGTGAATAGTTTAAAAAAATATACAAGGCTAGAACCAACGTGTTCTGACATTGCATATATTTAGAATGCAAACGTATAACAAGTGTTTGTAAAGTATATGTCACAGGGATATGATAAAAACGCGGATTTGGTCATTTCCATAAAGAATTTGATCGTAACACGGAGAATGTTAAAATAAAAACACGATTTTATCTTTTCCCTATACAAATCTAGTGAATTGAACAAATCCCTAAATTTGTTCAGTGAAATAACAGGTACAACCTAAACAATAACCTAAGTGCCCGGGCACCTGGGTTGATTACGTTCTAACTTAACATAGCCAATTTCTAGATTTTTACACAATTTATTTATGGCAACTAGTGCAGTATATTTTTCGCTCAAAACGCAAGCGCGTAACTGGAAAATATACAAGATAAAATTGTAATAAGGATGTAAAGTTACAAAAATAATTTCGCTTTTTAGAATTTGCGTATACTTTACGCGAGCAGTCTCACAGCCCAGCCTGTGTGCGTACTGCCCTTGTATACTTTAAATAAACGCTGCGTCCTCTTGTGCTTGACGTCGTGCGTCATCGCAACGCAATTGTACAATGCGTTGAACAGTGGCGACGATGCAACGTACCGTACTGACGAACCATTTCCCTTAACTAACCTGGTTCCTGGTATAACTAGAAAATCAGACTCAGACAACAAATGCTCGTAGATACATGTTGTTCTCTACCACGGACTGGGTGCTGCCGGGCGGTAGGATCCCGAGGAACGGTGGAAATTAACATTGTATATATTAAATGAGTAAACTACCCTATTATGGCTTACAAGTCGTTGAACTGTGGCGACGACGCAATGCAACGTACTAATGAGACATTTCCCTTAGCTTACCGAAGGCCTCAACACCGGGCAGGGTTGGAAGAGAATACCGGGGGAGCACGGTCCCCCGCGACGCACCAGGGCCGGAGAACATAGCTTACCTGGTTCGTATAACTAGAAAATCAGACTCAGACAACAAGTGCTCATAGATGGGCGCGCGGTACATGTTGTTCTCTACCACGGACTGGGTGGTGCCGGGCGGTAGGATCCCGAGGAACGGTGACGTATGTGCGTACGCTATCTCACCGTACTTCAGCGGCTTTGGGCCGTTGTCCTGGAAAGAAAATCATAAAGTCAAAGTCAAAGTCAAAAGTCAAAATTCAATTATTTCAAATAGGCTTTCGAAACGTCAGGTAATAATATTAAACTTAACATAATAATCATTTGAAAACTTAAAATTAAAGTTACATAGTCTTTACAAACGACAGTTTGGTGGTATACGTACCTATATCTATCTATATTGTTTATGTAAATAAATATTACAGCACTCGTAAGCGAATCCATGGAATGCTTAAGTAATTTTGTCTCTACTCCAATCAGTGTGAAAAAGTAACAAACGTACACATTTACCACAAATATTAGTTTAATTCCTGATTAACATTTAAAACTCCGGATACTCGGAATAGACCCGTAATAGCCCAGTAGATATGACCTCTGCCTTCAATTTCTGGGCGTGGGTGGGGTCTGGGTCTGAATCTGGTCCGGGACACGCACCTACAACTTTTCAGTTATGTGCATTTTAAGAAATTAAATATCACGTGTCTCAAATGGTGAAGTAAAAACATCGTTAAGAAACCTGCATACCTGAGAATTTTTTAAATTTTCTGCGTGTGTGAAGTCTGCTAATCCGTATTAGGCCAGCGTGGTAGACTATTGGCCTAACCCCTGTCATTCTGAGGAGATTTGAACTCAGCAGTGAGGCAAATATGGGTTGATAATGATGATGAAGATTTAAAACTCACCTTGGTAGCAGTTCTCTTGTAATAGTTCTTAATCTTGGTGCACATTCCAACTTGGCTGATGAGAGGAGGGTGCTCCTCACAGAACTCCACCAGGATCAGCTCCCCGTCTCTACCGCTGAGGTCTTCGGCCAATCGCATGAAGAACACGTCTCCACCACCTGATGCGAGCCGTTCTGCTTCACGTTGCTGTGGTGAAGAATCATAGCATGAATAACGAGCGCCTGCGACTTCATCCGCGTGGAATATAGTTTTTCACAAATCCCTCGGGAACCATGGATTTTTCCGCGACAGAGAGTAGGCTATGTTTTAATCCAGACTATAATCCAAGGCGTGAAAGAGTAACAAACATTCATACCATCAAAATTATCAGGTTTTCGCAAATCTCAGGAATCCTTGGTTTTTTTCGGGATATAAAGTACCCTTTGTGTTAACCCAGAGTAAAATCTACTTCCATTCCAAATATCAGCCAAATCGCTTCAGTAGTGATAGCTTTCTTATAGAAAGCCGGAGCACTTGAACCAGCCTCATGTGAGTTGGAACCATGTGAGTTCAACAAAAATTGGATCTGATAGCCAGGAGAATTAAGTGTGTGTCATAACTTCCTCCTTTCAGGTCAGTCGAACGCTCAATGTGAATTAGGCCCATGTAAGATCTTAATCCTAAAAATCATATGAGGACTCCAAAATAGCACAAACCTTAGCCTTCTTCCTGATATGCTTCAACAGAGGTTGGACCGGATGAGGCCCAGGTGCAGCCAGAGGTCCATACGACAGCTTCCTCATCGCAGGTCTGTGGAAAGCTCGCAGTCGAGCCGGCCCCATGTGAGTTTGTATGAACGGAGCTCGCAGTTCCACCACCGGTGTGCTGTGCTGTATGAGTTGACCTCCACCGACTTTTAGTCGAGGGTTTTGGGATTTTGGTTGATAATATCTGAAACATATTTTTTAATCTGCTGCAAGCTGCTAATTAACTTTGTTTGGTTTCTACACGGCATCGTGCCGGAACGCTAAATTGCTTGGCGGTACGTCTTTGCCGGTAGGGTAGTAACTAGCCACGGAAGAAGCCTCCCACCAGCCAGACGAATGAAGAAAATCTCAATCAGCCCAGCCGGGGATCGAACCCAGGACCTTCGTCTTGTAATACCACGTGCAAATCACTGCGCCACGGAGGCCGTCAAATTGATAGATAAACGGTACATGTAAATATATCTACCTGTGATTCAAAACAACCGTGTACCTATTCTCAAGTGCCTATAGTACACGATACTAAGATAAAATTGAACTATACTTAAAATTTTCGTCTGTATGTCTATCTGTTAGTACAAACAAATTTTCACTGGATCGAATAGGCTATTGAGCAATATATGTGGCTACTTTTTATCCCGGAAAATTCATGGTACCCGCGGGATTTGTAAACATTTGAATTTTGCACACACGGGTGTGAAATCGTGCGTGCGGGGCAGTGAGGTGCGTTAGTCGTGGACTTTTCCGAGGGGAGGGGGAGGGGGGAAATAAGGACAGTGCGGGGCGAGGGAAGGACTGCGCGGGTATGAAGTCGTGCGCGCGGGGCAACGTTACACCCCTCCCGGCCCCCGCGGACCATCGCTAGTGTTACAAACGAATTTGCCAAGCTCATAACTTGTATAATTTCATCCGTTCCATACTTACACGTCATTGGACACGTTGAAAGGGTCGCGGTCAGGCGACTTGGGCGGCGGCGGCGGAGCGTCCTCTTGCAGTACGTTGATGACTCCAGCTTTGCCCAGCAGGATTTTGGATTTCTTCACGTGAGGATGAGGAATCTTCACTTTTGGCTGCGGTCCTCGTTCTACAAGATATTTAATACGTATGATTCCAAAAACATGCTAAAAACTCGATGTGAAATGTTTATCAACAAACAAATTAGAAATAATTTTATACTTAATTTATTTTCATCATTATCATCATCATTACCAACCCATATACTCCAAATGAGAAGGGTTAGGCCAATAGTCCAGCACGATTTCTACTTTTAAATCGATATTCTTTTTCCGAGAAATTTTCGGTAACAGCCAGAAGTTGGGAACCAGAGTCGGGCTAAAGTGATAGCGGCGCAATCGAAAATATCGCTATCTCTTCCATTGTTATAGTATGAAAGAGAAACTACGATATTTAAGACAAACATAGATAGTTAGGCTCCAGTCCACCGAAGCGGAGCGAGGCAGCGGAGCCGAGAATTGAGAAATATTAACCAATAGGATTCCACAAAATCTCCGCTCCGCTTAAGTGGACAGGAACTTGCGAGCTAGTTTAAAAATTCATATAAAACCAGTAAGCGGAGCGGGGCAAAGGAGCGCATTACTTTCTCACTTCGCTTCGCAGCCTCGCACCTCTCCGGTGGACAGACACAGTACGCAACATCGTTCCGCATTATTTATATATTTATGTATTCATCCCGGAAAAATCCATGGTTCCCGCGGGATTTGTGAAAAACTGATTTCCACGCGGACGAAGTCGCGGGCGACGCTAGTAATTATATAATGATAATATGAATATACCTCTAGTAATCTTCGACGGGTCAACATCATCAGGTATGCCCAAGATAATATTCTCATCATTAGGGTCCAAGGTAAGTATTTTGGGTTTGGGTATTTTGGGCATGTTCTCAGCATCCCATATAACGTCGTCTTCCCAGTTTCCGTAAACAAGTTCCTCATTCTCAACAGGGAATATGCTGTACCAAGTGTTGTCTTCTCCATCAGCTGAAGTCGCTCCATTGTTGTTGGATGATGATGTGGTTCTAATAGGGATAAGTTTAAATAATATTAACTAACTATTTCTAAGAAGGGTTATTAATTAATATGCTGTAAGATTTACACATGCGCATGTAAGGTTTATCCCTCACGGTTTTGTGAAGGTTTATTTGGTAGGGGTAGAGTAGGGGTAGGGTAGGTGTAGGATAGGGGTAGGGTAGTGTTGGGTAGGGTTAGAGATTAAGTGCACTTAAGTCAAAAGCGAATTTTTACCCGGATCCAATAGTAATTTTTAAGTTTATATACTTTATAACTATAGACTAGTAAGTCATAATATCTTTCAGTCCTTTTTAACCGACTTCTATTATATAAGTGGTCAATGATTATTGTATAAAAAACTCACGTCGCAGGTTTGGTTTGCAGAGGCGCAGGTTGCTGCGGTCTCGGATGAGAGAACTGTTGAGCCGTTCTACTGACAGACGTTGGCACCCATCCCGCAGCGTTGCTTTTACTGTTGAGCCGAGCTAAAACCTACGACAGAATTGATTTTTAACCGACTTTAAAAAAAAGCAGGTTTGTATGAAAGAGTATACTTCCAGATTGGTCCCATTTAATTTTCATGAAAACCGGTTCAGTAATTTTGTGTTAAAATGAAAATAACGACATTGCTCATACTGTGGCACTTTCGTTCACTATGCTTGGAAACACTAAAAACAGAAAAATAAAATCTTTTTAAGAAAAAAATAAAAACAGACTTCAAAATCACAAAAATAAACTGAAAAGCGAAACATAACATCGTACCTATAATTAAAATGTAATATAACCTAAAGAAGAAACTTATAATATAAAATTATAAAGATATAGGGTTAGGGTGTACAGTGTTTACCAGTGTTGGTACAGTGATTACCTTTTGTTTGATTTCGCTGCCATCCCATATAACGTCATCCTCCCATTGCAATTGGGAAACCATAAGGAACGCGTCATCAGGGAATCCGCTATCAGGGCTGTCTCTGTTATCATTGGCATCAGAGTTAGGATCTTCTTCGCTGTTCATTTCTTTTGGCTTTTCTTCCCTTTCTGGAGATGGGGCCTGTGGCAAAACATATTGATTTTTATTACCTACTAGCTAACACCGCGCAGTTTCACCCGCGAGGTTCCCGTTCCCGTAGAAATACGGGGATAATATATAGCCTAATTCGATGTATGGGCTATCTAACACTGAAATAATTTTTCACGATCGCTTTCGCACGTTTAACCAAACAAACAAACTTACTCTTCAGCTTTATAATATTGGTATAGATAGTATGGCTACATTCACGCCTGATGACAAGCGACAATGGAGCCTAAGGCCTATTTCGGACTACGTATTTTAGTCGAGCGCGAACGATTTTTGGGCGGTAAATCCAAAAATTGTTTGTACTCGACTAAGATACTAAAGTAGTCTGTACGGTCTATAAGGCGTAAGTCTTTTGCATTTCTATTCAATAGTTCCCTATAAAGTCTAATTGAATATCGCCAGTGGTTCCCGCCCGATCGCTGCCCCCTTCGTCCGCATGGGATTTAGTTTTTCACAAATCCCTCGGGAACCATGGATTTTTCCGGAATAAAAAGTAGCCTATGTGTTAATCCAGGCTATAATATATCTCAATACCAAATTTCAGCTATTCGATTCAATAGTCGAGGCAGGAAAGAGTTGTTACGAGGCGAGGTACGAGACGAGGCGCGAGTGTAACTGAGCTATTAGAAGATGTTGGCTCTAAAATGTTCAGTTGTTGAGTTTAATCCTCACAGCAGCCTCAGCTTATATTCTAAGTACCAACCTTAACTTTGAATCCGTAGTCGAATCCTTCGCCAGTCTCAGGTACATTGAGCATGTCGTACCACGCCTGAGCGGGACCGAAGCGCCAGTGGGCCGGCGTAGGCCTTTGAGACTTGTCCCCTGTGTTTTGTGAATTTGAATCACCCTGTGTAGTTTGAGAGGTCTCTTCCATGGGTCTATAATTATAAAAAAATAAATTAATTATTAGTCAAGGGCTAACTTGTTATTATGTCTATATCTATATGAGCGGGGCACATAGTTCGAAGAGCCGATGGACGTTGTTGTCCCAAAAAGCGCAGTGTTGGTCAATCCCCCACCAGCAGGCTGATTATGTATCTCGACGTATCACTTCTAACTGTGTAACGCAAAGCTAAATGGAACACTAGAGTGTTTTTGCAATTCCGATTATGTAAGACAAAAGACAGCCACAATGCCTAGTGATATCGTTCTAGGCGCAAAATTTCATCGACATTATGCGACTAAATAAAATACACCCTTTCCCGGTACTACTTACTACGGGTGCGGCATACTTTTGCACATATACGCATTATACTTGATTTTGCTGTTTGTCTGTGGTGAAGTGAAGTGCCATAGTTTCTTTGTTGGTAAACAAAGCCGTATTAAAATATTAATAAAAAAATTGGTTTCGTTGGATCAAAGTACTTGCTACTGCTAGTTTTTTGTTTTCAATAGAAGTAATTAATTAATCATTTTATCGTATACATTTTTATTAGTGTTAATAGTTAATTTATCAAAGTAAACGGCCACTTTTACATAAAACATTATCTACACGAAAGTTCTTCAAAGTTTTATCGTCTGCCTATGATTAATTTAATGGTCGTTGTGATAATATGTAAAGTATATTTTATAGTGTTTTGTATATTAAAGTTTATCGCTTGCAACTAAAGATGTCCGGGAAACTCAATGATCGCCAATTGGAACTCTAATTGGAGATTGCAGAGTGCCACCCAAACTTGGCGATGGGTTGTTTTGGAGGGCCTTTGGAAAGTCAGGCTACTAAATAAACCTTCCGTGTTCGCGTCTGCCAGTGGCGTTGTGTAAGTTATCACATATCTATATTCTATATTATTATTTTAAAGAGGATGAGAGGAAATTTTTGATATTGTAGGGGGTAATCTCTGGATCTTAGCGATAAGGCCGCCTTTTGTATGCTGATCTCTTCCTAATTTGTTTTTTATTTCACTTGTTTTTGTCTTTGTGGTGTGCAAATAAAGTATATTTATCTATTATCTTTTTATCTACTAAACCGATTTTGAAAATTCTTTCACCAACAGAAAGTCACATAACTTGTGAGTGTAATAGGCTATATTTTATCCCTATAGTCCCAAGGGAGTGGGAACTATGCAGGTGGAACCGTCAAGCATCAGATAGTAATTATATTCAATTGAAATTCATAATTTTCTATTTTAAGCTTAACATAATACTTGGTTTTGTGACTAGCATATTGCATTAAGAAGCCTATTGAAACCACAACTATACCTGCACCATGTAACCTTTAAGTTCTAAGCATTAAGTACAACACGAATAATCAAAATCAAACTTTGTCTTTTTATGCAGATGTATTAGAATTGTTTGTATTTGTAGGTTTTTGTTTTAGTTACATTAAGGCTAAATATAAAATCCTACCTTGATTAGTAATTTTTTTATGATGATTGAGGCTAGCCACTTAAAATAATTAATTCAAATTTCAATTACAATATATAGTTAAGTTAAATCCTACAAGTATATGTATCTCCTACAAAACTGGATAAAATATAAGGCAAATCAAAAAACAAAAGAGCTCAGTTTAATCCCATAAAAGCCCAGTTGCTGCAGAGTATAGACTAGAGGGTTTGCCAGGGATATAGGTCCATAAGCACAGCAATAGCCCAGTGGATGTAACCTCTGCCTCAGATTCCAGAGGGTGTGGGTTTGTATCCAGTCCGGGGCATGCAGCTCCAACTTTTCAGTTGTGTACATTTTAAGATATTAAATATCACATGTATCAAATGGTGAAGGAAAACATCGTGAGGAAACCTGCATACCAGATAATTCTCTTAATTCTCTGCTTATGTGAAGTCTGCTAATCCGCTTTGGGTCAGTGTGGTGGACTATTGGTCTAATCATGAATGAACGAATAGTATTACCTAATCCAGTGTATGTAATTCTTAATGATAATAATTGCTAATTCAAATAATAATTTGTACTTTATATTTTCTTTTATTATGTACATGTTCAGCTTAATAAATATTGCACATTTTGATTTGTTAAATATCATCATTTTGATTTGTTAAATATCACATATAATGAATATTGTTATCATTTACAATAATGTATTGTTTATGATAACAATATTCATTAACTTGAAACTAAAGGATCACAAACATTCTTCGTCTGAAAAGAAGCTCAACATAAATACAACAAAGTATTATTTTTGTTATCACCATCTCACAGAAATATATTGTAGAACCAAGTAATATACCTGAGGTATAAATATATCAATTAACCCCCCCCCTAGATTTGTCATTTATATAAACTCTTAATCAAGATATAATACATAGGCCATTTCTTATCTCAATATTCCCACAGGAATAAGATCTACTTTGTGCACATCTTCCAAACAAATACTGATTTGCGGCGATTTTAATGTTGATATTCTAACAGAAAACTCAAAATCTGTTAGATTTCTTAACTTATTTAAATGTTTTGATTTGATGCATGCTTTTAACGAACCTACTAGGATAACCGCAACTTCAGGTACCTGTCTGGATAATATATTTTATAATTGTGTGCTTGAGAGAAAGAAGATAATAAATAAATTAAGCTCTGATCATAGTGGTCAAATAATTACTATCTTAAATAATAAAACCAATAGCAATCAATGGGTAAAGTGTAGGCCAATAACTGAAAGTAAATTAAAGCGATTCAAAAACACAATTATTTCTAAAATTCCAAGTCTTGCATTTGAAAATAATCATCCAGACATGCTCTTTGGTACACTTTTCAAGACAATAGACAGAGAGTTTAGTAAAATTTTTAACTTTAAACGCATTAATACTAGCCAAAAATTAAAGTTTAGCGAATGGGCTACTGTAGGCATTTACAAAAGTAGAGACAAACTGTACGAGTTGTACGAGCAAAAACAATATACTCAAACGCGAACTTATTTAGATTATGTCAAAAGTTACTCAAAAATTTTCAAACGTGTTTGTATTCTTGCGAAATCGTTACACATCAAACAGAAAATAATTGAGTCTGAGAACAAGATACAAACCACCTGGAATATAATTAATAGAGAATCAGGAAAAATCAAACCGCGGGATATCAGTTTTGAATTAATTGTCAATGACAAAAAGGTAAACACTGATATCGAGGTTGTTAATGCCTTTGAAGATTTTTTCCAGAATGTTCCTATCTTGTTAACTGATTCACTAGATTCGTCTGCTACGGAAGCCCAGAGACTATTAAGAGGCAATGTTAAAGAGTGCAACGTTCTTTTTGAATTTCACCACATAACTGTATCAGACATTAAAAAATCTTTCAATTTGTTAAAATTAAAAAGAACCGGAGATCTGTGGGGCATGTCAGTGAAAGTAATATCTAATATAATTGATGTAATTGCTCCCCACTTAGCTATTATTTTTAATGAATGCGTGGATTTGGGTATCTTTCCGAACCTAATGAAACATGGCAAACTGTTACCACTTTTTAAATCAGGTGACAAAACTGATGTTAATAATTATAGACCAATTACAATACTGCCAACACTTAGTAAGGTTTTTGAAAAAATCATTTTAAATCAACTTTTAAGTCATTTTAATTTAAATAATTTATTTCACCCTGAACAGTATGGTTTTACTAAAGGTCGCAGTACAACTGATGCAGGTGCTAAACTTTTAAAACATATATATGATGCATGGGAAAATGCTAAGAATGCTATTGGTGTATTTTGTGATTTGGCCAAAGCATTCGATTGTGTTGACCATAACATTCTTTTACTTAAGTTAAGCCACTATGGCATAAAAAGTGTTGCACTTGATCTCATCGCCTCTTATCTTAGTGATAGAACACAAAAGGTATGCATAAATGATTCAAAGTCTCGCGGTTTTTCTAACACAATGGGCGTCCCACAGGGTTCAATTCTGGGTCCTTTTCTATTCCTAGTGTACATAAACGATTTACCACACCATGTTAGCGGCATCTGTGAGATAGTACTGTTTGCTGACGACACATCCCTAATTTTTAAGAGTGACAGAAGTAAAGATAATTCCGACGATGTAAACCGTGCCATATCGCATGTGTCGCATTGGTTCACTGTTAACAACTTACTTTTAAATGCAAAGAAAACTAAATGTATTGAGTTTTCATTACCAAATGTTATAAAATTAGATAAGTCTATAATGATCAATGGTGAAACACTAGAAATAGAGAATTCCACAGTTTTCCTGGGAGTGACCTTGGATTCTAAACTTCAGTGGGGTGCTCATATAGAAAAACTGTCAGGTAAACTCAGCTCAGCTGCTTTTGCAGTGAGAAAAATAAGACAGTTTACTGATGTTGATACAGCTAGACTTGTTTATTTTGCGTACTTTCACAGCGTAATGTCTTACGGTATTTTGTTGTGGGGCAAGGCTGCTGATATACATTCTATATTTGTACTTCAAAAAAGAGCAATTCGAGCAATATATCAACTAAAATCACGCGAGTCCCTTCGTCAAAAGTTTAAAGAAATAGGCATTTTAACAGTAGCCTGTCAGTATATATATAACAGTATAGTTTATGTGAGACAAAATATTAATTTGTACAAACGAAAAGGAGATCTAAACCCACGTCTTACTAGACACGGGCATAAGTTAGTTATTTCTGCATATCGTCTCCAAAGAGTTAAAAAATCTTTTGTGGGTTTGGGTGTACTCTTCTATAACAAGATCCCCAAGACTGTGATGGACTTGCCAATGCACAACTTTAAGCAATGTGTTAAAAAACATTTACTTAGTCGAGGTTACTACACTATTGATGAGTTCCTTAACGACAAAGGTGCTTGGAGGCCATTGGATCAGCTTCCACCTTCACACAGGAAATAAAACTATAAGAAATTGTAATTTAATTGTTATCAAATGTAAATTGTAATACTGTATGACTTTTTCAAAAGAGCAACTGTTGAGTTTCTTGCCGGTATCTTCTCAGCAGAACCTGCCTTCCGAACCGGTGGTAGAATCTTTACAAATAGTCAACTGACGTGTCAAAAGTGCTTGTAAACTGAGCCTACTTGAAATAAATGATTTTTGATTTTGATTTTTTGATTTTACTTAAAGAAACCGGGGGCATATGTAGTTCATGTAATAAAAAAATATTTTCTACATTTCAGATCAACATGAAGATGTGGGCTCTAAACTTTGAGTGCCAGGGACTGACTATGGAAGTCTCCATGTCGCTGGTCACCATTGAGGTGCAAAACACCTTGAAAAAATTGGTGATTCTGAATCCTTCATCTCTATGAACGATTCATGAAGAAAGAATTAAACAAACATTTAATGAACAGATTTTTTATAAGATTATTATCAATAATGACATTGCATATGAGAGAAAATTGTCAAATATAATTTCATTTTAATTTAATATAGTTAATTATGACATCACTGTATATAAAGAATATGATTATTATCATTTGGTTAATTTCAGTATTACATAGTATTAGATAAAAATTTTATTGTAAAATTGCACATCAAAATATGTTTTATTATCTATTATTAGGAGGAAATATTATTTAACTATTATTATTATCCCTAATAGCCCAGTGAATGTTCGAACCCGTTCCGGGGCACGCACCTCCAACTTTTCAGTTGTGTGCATTTTAAGAAACTAAATATCACGTGTCTCAAACAGTGAAGGAAAACATCGTGAGGAAACCTGCATACCAGAGAATTCTCTTAATTCTCTGCATATGTGATGTCTGCCAATGTAATCCAAATATGCTGGCCCATATTCGGCTCCTGTCAGAATGAGAGGGGTTAGGCATTGGCCTTCCCTTACCTTATCAGCCGATAAACGTCCACTGCTGGACATAGGCCTCTTACATGGACCTCCAAGCACAACGACCTTGAGCCGCGAACATCCAAACAACCGACCAACCACGCTTTCCAGTGCGGGGTCTCCCGAGTGCGGGTAGGCACTAACCCCTCTTACTGGGGGAGACTCGAGCTCAGCAGTGAGCCGAATATGTGTTTATAATGATGATGATGATGATGATGATGATGATGATTATTTAAGTAATTGTAAAAGAAAAAATTGAATACTACATTAGTTGTTTATCTATACAATTCAATAATTTTAAGAACAAAACATGTGCCTACCACATTGTAGGAAATAAATAAATAATGATTTGATTAAAAACAATGTTGTTTAATGTTAAGCAGGTAGGGCCAGGTAGTTCTATATTTGTGTAACATCTATTACTTAAAAATAAAAAATATATTTACTTGTGTTGGTATTTTTTATTCAGACTTGATATATTGTTGTTGACAAATTTTGTTATAATATATATCTTTCATTCTTTAGTTTAATTTAATCAAGAAACGACCCTACTTACACATATAGGTACCCACTCTAACAAAAATAGACTGAAGTATAGGTAAATATTTAACAAAAATGTAAATTAAAAATTAATTATAGATTAATTAAAAACATGACTATAATTTGAATTATCAACTTTAATAATTTGCTTCAAAATAAAAACACATACGCGTGGCGCAGTAAGTAGTGCTCCTGCATCCACGGTCATGGGTTCGATTCCCACACCTGGAAAATATTTGTGTGAAGAGCATGGGTTTTTTCCAGTGTGTGTGTATTTATACATTATATAAGTATTTATAGGTAGTATATAAATGTAAATGAATATTATAATATCAACTATCTTAGTACCCACAACACAAGCTACTCTGTATGCCTACTTTGGGGCTAGATAGTGCTTTGTATGGTTTAAGTATAAATAATTATACAGAAGGCTTGGTCACGAAAAAATATATCCAGTCCTTTGTCTGCATAGCTTGAGGGTTCTAGCAACTTGTTATCATGGTTTTGAGTGAGGAATCCTTGGACAATACTGCCATCACAAGGATTACTGTTTTCTGTATCCAGCCCTTGATCTAACAGCCAAGTGAAAGCTTCTTTAGGTGTTGGTTGAAACATTGTTAAGCTCTTCACTTCTTCAAAATTATTAGTGATTCTCCTAGAAAAATAAATCATAATGTAGGTATACATGGTACTGCCCAACAAGTTCTTATAAAGTAGGTATATAATATACTGACCTGTGATAAGTCTCCTCCTTCGGCTGCATAGCTTGAGGGTTTAGGAAACCAGAGTTCATGGTTTTGGAGTGAGGAAACATTTTACAATATGCACCCAACTACAAGGCTCCACCGTATTTCTGACACAGCAATGTTGTGCATATCTTCATGGGATCTAGGAGCAGCTCCCAAGATGGGGGTCATCATGCAAACATTGGTCACCTGAAAGAATTGAAGTGTGTATTGCAATGTATTATGTATTTTGCCTACATAAAAGTAACAGTTATATATAATTTATATTTGGATCCTGTAGTTTCATTAACTGACAGTTATACCTAAGCAACAGCTTACCTAACGACCAACAGCGGTCCCTATTGGGCAGGTTTTCCTCAAGTGGTCTTATTGCACTGGTTCCATATGTACAAGTCATAAGATGCACCACCAAATTGAGCATCCACTATGTTATTATTAGATTGGCATCACATATCTGAAATATTAATTGACAATATATAAATAAGTTAATGTTTAAATAAAAGGAGGTACCATGCTTTTATTCAATTCTAATTGTTAGCCTCCTAGTAGCTCTTGGCTTGTAGGCCGAACTATTGTCACATGGGTGCAATCAATGCGCCGTAATACCCGGGCAATCCAAATTTTTTCATAAATCTGTAAGTAGATGTTAATCTAGATTAAGCACCTGGGTATATGTCTATTTACAGTAACATCCTGTGATATGAATAAGCACTCTGTGTATTATTTATTAATCTCAATCAATAATCAATCTCATTTTGCAAATAAGTTTTTATGCAAAATCAACCTATGAAAGATTCAGTGTGGTAGTGAACACAAATTAGTTGAGTCTTAGAAAAAAAAAACTAAAAATATAATGAATAGGTTATGTTAGTTTCATACTGTGCTATAAGTTAGTTTCATACTTACTTATTTATAATGATTTTGTGTTTAATGCAAAGGGAACTTAACACATTTTTTTTAAACAGCTGGGGTATTCAGGAGCGCCAGCGACTTCATGTAGGCATTTGCTAAAAGATGCCTTAGCCATCACAAAGCCATTTGTATGATCCATTGGCATAAAAGTTTAAAGCTGCCAAGACCTGTAAATAATATTCAATGGTTTAATTTAGGTTCTTAGGATGACAGTGACCGATCTTATTATTTGTTTCTTACAATCTAACACAAATACTACTGGACTGATTATAAAAAATCTTTCACCATTGGTAAGCTACAGCACAGAGTAATATAGGCTATATAAAATATAGCCCGTATTACTCTGTGCTACCCCATATTCCCACAGGAACGGGAACTACACCGGTCAAACTATGGTGTGTCTGCTAGTACTGAATAAGCCTACTCCAAATCTTAAACCAACTTATCCTATGATGGAAGCTCACCATATAAAAATACCATATTCGGCTCACTGCTGAGCTCGAGTCTCCTCTCAGAATGAGAGGGGTTAGGCCCATAGTCCACGTCACTTGCTCAACGCAGAGAATGAAGAAAATTCCTTCATTCATTCATATAACTTACTTATCTCTAATTCATTGCGAACAGCAGTTGTTCGAAGACTTTGTATTTCTTCTAAAACCTGCTGGTTTCGCGACACGAAAGTTTTGCAATGAACTCGACAAAGACATCTTTTTCGTTCCGTTTCCGCGTACAATACAAATGCTACATGCATTGTATTGTACATGGCAATGTCGGTAAACACTACAAAAATAACACAATTAATTAAATTCACTTCAACTAACTCTAAAACTGTAATTCTGCTTTATGAAATAAGTATGTAGGTAGGTACCTACTATATATTCTCAACTTTCGTCATATTTTACATGAAAAACTTTTCTAATTCTGATTTTATTGACTTACAAACTAATACCTTACTTACAAGGTATAGTACAAAATTAAAAAAAATCCTAAAAGTACTTTTATTTGTAATTATTGAATCACAGGCGTCAAGTAAACTTTATTAAAACACTGCTCGGTATTAGTTTCTATAGCGATTGACTTTGACAACTTCTGTGTCACCCAGTTCTATGATCATAATGCTTACATAATCGCTTAAACTGACTATCGATACGTAAAAACTGCGTTATAACTTGGATAAATCCCTACAAGTGACCGTGACAGAGAACGATCCAAGATGACGTCATTTCGGTGGGAGATGTGTGTTACATGATCGCAAAAACGAAAAATCGCTGTCATTTGTTGTCGTGACTGTGATTTTAAAGCGTTCACCGAGTTACATAATGACCCTGCAGGTGGACTGACAACATCAAGCGAGTCGCAGGGATTCGCTGGATGCAGGTGGCTCAGTATTGTGGTGTTTGGAAGTTCCTACAAAAGGCCTATGTCCTGCAGTGGGCGTCCATCGGCTGATATGATGAACTATGAGCAGATGGGTTTTAGGTTAGATTAAACGATGTAGGGTCCAAGATTATTTTTCCTTTCGGGCGTTTAAGATGGTCTACTATAATGAGCTGAAATGCCAGTGGATTTAGGTGGTGATCCAATTGCTGTTTATAAATTCTGCTACACTGTTAGATTTCCACTTTCACGGTTTTGATACACAGAACCATGGTGCATTGCTCATTTGGTTGACAACTTAAAATTAAAGATATGAGGATACCAAACGTGCCTTGATCTGAGAAGAGCCCACAACAAAGTAGGGAAATAATTTAATGATGATACTTATAAATTTAATGAATACTTCGTTATCAACCCATATTGGACTCACTGCTGAGCACGACCCTCCTTTCAGAATGAGAGGGGTTAGGCCAATAGTAGATTGGCAGACTTCACACACATAAAGAATTAAGAAAATTTTCAGGTACCCAGGTTTCCTCCCGATGTTTTTCCTTTACCGTTTGAGACACGTGATATTTATTAATTTCTTAATATGCACAATTGCACATAACTGAAAAGTGCAGAGATGCATGCCCCGGACTGGATTCGAACCCTCCCGAATCGGAGGCCGAGGTCATATCTACTGGGCTATCACGGCTGACTACTTACTTGAGAAATTTCTCTTCGTCATCGCTTGCATATTGAACCTCCTGCAAATCGGGGGCCTGCGGGGTGTCACTGCCAGCACTGCCGCTCCGCTTGCGGCGCCGGCGTCTCTTCACGCCGCGCCAGATCTGAGGCAGGCTGGAAAGTTTGCCCGGCCCGAACAAACGCGTGAATAACAATACCTGGAAATGTATTAGCTTCACTTGTAACTATGTATATAAGAAAATCTTGGAATCCTAATTTGACCCACTTCCCGGTCTTCAATTAGAATGAAACTTTGCACACGCTCTGAGTTCTGATGACAATATATGACTAGCTGAGAAACGTCATTACAATATGGCGGCCTCCCCAATCACTTGTATAATCATTAATCACCTATCTACCTCTTTTTTTTCTAACATCATTAACGGCAACCATGGCAACACTTCAAGAATCTCTAGTAAAGTGTTGTCATGAAGCTGTATTTGGCGACTGTGGACATGATTTCTCTTAATATCTAGAAAACAATTGGATCGACCCTTGAAATTTGCTAAATCCCAAAACAACCACAGTCCAAACTTTTACTACTTACTTTTTAAGCTTATTTTATATAGGTACATACCTACTCATACATCTGGCTTGCTTACGATAATTAACAGTAAAAATGTGAAACTCACTTTATCAGGTCTGAAGTCTGGAAACAATTCTGTGACGTCAACATTTGCATATTTAGAGGGCAGCATGGCTGCCAATGGAGTATCCAATTTCTTACACTTGTCAGTTTTAGGTTTCCTAAAACACAAAAAAAAAGTTACTAAATCTTCACTGTACTGTAAGTGGTAAATATGAGTAGATATAATATAACTTATTGGTGATTTTTTTTCATTATGACGTATTCCTTCCCTATAAAGCGGTGCTCTGTTTATAGACTGTGTATAATATAAAGTTTTGAAAAAAAGTACAGTAAGTTGGAGGTAGGCTGATAAAAATGTAACAGTGTTTTACTAGCTACAAAGCTAATACACGTTATCACGAACTCAAGTATTTTATTTATCGTATATATGAGATATTACTCCCCATATTGATAAAGATTGAATAAAATTTAAAACTACTTCGAATTAAACTGGACCTAATCTCTACTACTTAAAATATACTTTGCTTTGAAGTTTGATGCTAAAATTTTATCAATAACTAGCGGGCGCCCGCGACTTCGTCCGCGTGAAGCTCGATGTAAACTTTCAACTCGGTAAAATTATGTATCACGTGTCTCACACGGTGAAGGCAAAACATCGTGAGGAAACCTGCATACTAGAGAATTTTCCTAATTCTCCGCATGTCTGCCAATCCGTATTGGGTCAGCGTGGTGGACTATTGGCCTAACCCCTCACATTCTGAGAGGAGACTCAAGCTCAGCAGTGAGCCAAATATGGGTTGATATTAATAATGATGATTACAATTGATAAATTACTTACGGCACAGTAGATGGTGGTGGCATAAGTCCACCATCGCCTTCCATGTCCCCTTCATATCCTTCGTCATTGTTACGTCGTTCTGTTTCATTCTCATAATCGTCTTTCCAGCTATCTTTCACATCAGTCTGTGGACAATCGCTTATAGTATCTACATCCCGTACATTCTCTTGGATAACTGTCTCATTTCTTGAATCAGACTCAGTTTCCCTTATGTTAGACTCTACATTGCTCTCTACCTCCTTTTGGTGTTAACACAAAAACAAATAGTTAGCTGTAATGTTTAATGCACAATTTTCAAAGGTCACAAAACTAGTTGACCATTGGATAGAGCAGGCAGTACTTTCTGGAAGCTCATCATGAATATTTAATAATTTATTTATTTTGCTATCATGCGACGTTACCCAGGTCTGACAAAATACTCTCTATGTTGGTAGTTGACCATGTCTTGTGTAAAATACCATAATAGGTAGAATACACTACCTTTTTAGTGTAACTCCTAAAATCACCTTTCAGAACTTCAACCGTCAAAATATAAAGTGCAATTTTTTTTATACAATTTATTTGAAGCTTTAGTGGCTGTAGAAAGAGAATTAATTTGTAGCTTAGCTAGTCCCCGATCTTATTTATTTATGTTCTGGTGAGTCTCTTAGTCTATAAAGTGAGATCAACTAGTTTTGTGAGATGAATTCATTGACACTATTACTTTTGCCCAGTGGCTTAACTTAACTTAACCAGAAAAATCCTCACATATATTATTTTTATTGTTAGATAACTTCTGAGCTCACCGCTTCACAGGCTGAGGTGCTTGAGTGTATCCATGGCATTGTGCAAGCCCTGACACCCTATAGTTATGCCACTGCTTTTGCCTACCAAATTAGTACAACTGTGCTTTATACTAGGCTATGTGCCTCAAAGTCCAAAGAAATATTCATAGCTGTATTTATTAATAAGCTTATTGGCAAATTAGGAATATCAAGAAATGTTGCAACTTTAACAACAGTTATAATATAGCTTGGGGTAGAAAGGTCGTAAAAAGCCATAAATGTTACTTTACAGGATGAACAAAAAACTAAATTTTAATAACATTTTTGCTCAAGTATATTAACCCAATTAAGTAAAATTTGTTATTTTTCATGTTCAATAAAAATTCTTATTTTAATGTCAATAACTTAGTTTAGAAGTTAGATTAGATTTATGTGCAATCTTTTTTTGGAGAATGATATACACCTATATTTATTTGAATTGTTAAATTGGAATGTATCATAATGTCTTTGTAATTGGGCTTTAGAACCACTTACTTAAACAAAGAAAATTGTAAAATACCAACACAATGCCTTATAATGTATCCATGAAGTATCAATGTCATCTATCACACTGATTTCATGTAAACAATCAGATTGAATTCTGTAATATTACAATATTGATAGTATAGATGGCATTTTTATAGTATTTTTTTTACTACACCTGTATATGTGAATGCACAATTCCAGCCTTAAAAAAAATATTATCAACACAATTTGAAGTGTTTGAATTTCATAAGTTAATTCACTGTACAGAAATAATTGCAGGCCCAGTAAGTCATTTCTAAAAACTGATAAGAAATAATTAAAAAATAAAAAACATAGACAAAACTATTAGTTTATTGAAAAACATACAAGTTAGAATATGTCTGTTATTATTGTAATGTGTACCTTGGTGCATATTATGTTTACCTTTTCTTCCTCTGCCGCATCATCAATATCAAAGAAATCAACAGCAGATGGGCTTTTTTGTGCGTAATCTGAAATTTAAGTATTTTTGTATTCATTCACATAACTTTTAGTGAGAGTGCCCAATTACTCTAGAGATCTTATTCATTAACTTATTGAGATAATTCCGTAATCTAGACTCTCTAAAGAATACTCTACAAGTAAAGCATAGGTACTCAATAACTTAGGTGAATATTTCAATCTTTACCTTTCTCTTCGTCAACCTGATCCGGTTCTTCCTCTTCCAATACCTCTGATAACATAGAACCAAGGCCCAAGCGGGTCAGAGAGGATAGCATACGCTTAGAGTCCCCGTCCAATAGTCCATCATCCTCAAGTTGGCCGCTTTCATCTATATTTCCAAACAGAAACCCAGTGAGGTCCATGCCGGACCTACTGTGGTCGTTCGGATCATCACTGTCGCACATATTTGACGAACAACACCTAATTAATGTGTGGTATTTACACAGCTACACATTTAACTAACAGAAAAGAAAATTAAACAAAACTATAAAAATAACACAAAGCGTCATTTAGCTCAACACTGCAGCAGCACCATTTTTAAAGTGTCAAATGTCATTGTCAATGTCATGTCAATTACAACAAGACTTGCGTTTCCCTGTGGTTTCCCTATCAAGTTGGCAACTGTCAAAGTGGTGTTTTGGTGGCTACATCTGGGGCCTTATTGTCTAACGGAGTTCATTGATCGTAAAGTTCATACGATCGGCTACGATCCACGATCAATCGTAACTTTACATTGGTATTGTCTAAATCAGTTCATTATATGAAGACTGGTAGTTATAAATCTATGGGCCAACCCCATTACGATTCGGTAGAATTCTGTTATGTTTCTATTTCTGTTTCCATTTGGCAGTCATTCTTGAAATTTCAGTACTTATAATAGTACAGTTGTATTTTATTCATTCATAGATACCATAGATAAAAGATTATATTACTATTTTTATAATAAAGGAAATAATAGTCTGAGACGGATATGACGTCGCTCGATCTCGTGTTGTCTCGTGCCGTCGCTAGGTGGCGCGACTTGTTCCCATAAAGAGTAGGCCGTTAAAGAGGGGTAGCCATAGACTTAGAACAACTAGACGTAGCCATCGCGTGGCCGCCCGTGAGACAGCCTTATGTAAGGTTATAAGTGTGCGTGTGTATTATATTATTATGTACACTACACTTGCATTCATAAATTACATAACAAAATGTTGCCATACACATTTATTTACACGTTTTTGGGGTAATCTGCAAATATAATTAAATGAAGTCCTACTACGATAAATAGGATCAGATATATTAAAAAGTAAGATTCTTTCAGATAATAAAAGAACTTTGTATAATTTAATTGTGTTTTCGGTGATAACTTAAATCATAACATGATATCAGTCCATTGCCTACAATTCTTACCTATGGTAGGAGCACAGGCTTTTAAACTTTCAGCTAATCTTTCTTGATACTAAAGATGTGAAAGTTCGTGAGTGTGTGTTTGTTGTAATCTTTCAGCAAATACTACTAAACAGATTTCCCCAAATTTTGGCACACAAATAACCTATAATAACACATAGGCTATTTATCCCAAAATTCCTACGGGAACGGGAACTACTTATGCGGGGGAAATCGAGCATATCCTCTAGTATTAAATACTAGCTGACGCCGCGCGGTTTCACCCTCGTGGTTCCCGTTCCCGTAGGAATATGGGGATAAAAAATAGCCTATAGCCTTCCTCGATAAATGGGCTATCTAACACCGAAAGATTTTTTCAAATCAGACCAGTAGTTCCTGAGATTAGCGCGTTCAATCAAACAAACAAACAAACAAACTCTTCAGCTTTATAATATTAGTATAGATTAATAGCACACGTTTAGCCATCATAACAAAATGTTGCCATACATCTTAGACTCGTGGTAAAGAGTGTAATCTTTACTTTATTAAGAATTAGTTACAGCGTCTTACCAATTTTAGTGGTAGTTTAATAGGTGGGACATGGTCACATTTGTAGTAAATAAGGAAAAGGTTAGGTTTTGAAATATAGCGAAATACGAAATATTGCCATTGAAGATACTCTAGTTAACGCTTATCACATTCAATTAGCTTCGAATTCCAACGAATGTAGGCTATATATTATCATTCAAAGAAGTTTATGGTTTCTTACTAATGAAATGTAATTCCTTCGATTTTCCGCTCACTGCGGCTTTTGCAGCCTAAAATACAACACCCCACCATAGCACAATAACTTATAAATTAATATCGTAACCGCAATGTTGTACCACATAATACTCAATTTACTAAAAATTAAATAACTGCTTGGATACGTGTTGTGTTTGTCAACCATCAATCAAACATTCGACGTTTGCCAAACAAAAAAATCGACCATGCTGAAAGTGACAAAAAAAAATCTCGTGTCCCTATTTAATAAAAGCCGAGTGACATAAGCCTGTCACGCTCTAGAATCCAAAGTCACTTTAGGGCTACATCTGGTAGTTATATATCTATGGGGGTAGCGATCGGTTGGCGGGAACCAAAGATTACAATGTATTTGGCGGGAATGACTTGTGATTTATGGCGCCCATCGTACGGTTCGTGGACAAGTGTATTATCTATGCTCGTGGCGTTAGAGTTTAATTTGTTATTTATGTTGTCCTGACAAATATTGTGAAACCATTGTTCAATATTGGTTTTCTTATTTTTTTTATCCACTTTTGAAACCTTATTCTTTAATAATAAGATGACCTGATTAAAAAAAACACTTACTGAAAAAAATGTAGGTATGTAACTGAAGTGTATCGAGGTTTATAAATTGGTATTAAACTTGTGTCTACTCTTTGTACCTAGTTACAAAGTTGCTGGCAAACATGAAGTGCTGAATTTACAATACAAGAAAAAAAAATAAAGTGTCGCTATTTTTGATTCGATAAAAATTCACTATTTTTGATTCAATAAAAAATTAATACCTACAGAAAATATCAGTGGGGACTGCAGCACTCAACATTCGACATTGTAACCAAAGAGTATATTAATCTATATCTATACTTCTTTACTAATATATAAAACTGAAGAGATTGTTTGTTTGATTGATTGATTGAACGCGCTAATCTCAGGAACTACTGGTCCGATTTGAAAATTCTTTCAGTGTTAGATAGCCCATTTATCGAGAAAGGCTATAGGCTATATATTATCCCGTATTCCTACGGAAACTGGAACCACGCGGGTAAAACCGCGCGGCATCAGCTAGTATAATATATAGGGTAACTCTAACCTTTGATAACAATAAATAAAATACCCAGAGCGTGAACGAGACACTGTATTAGACCTAGTCTATAACTAAAACCCAATTTTGACCTAGTCCATACTAAAACCCTATTTCTCCAATTTTGTGGTACATCCGTTTTATTTAAATTTTAAAACATTTGTGGGTTAACTGAATTCTCAGGTATATTCTTCTTTACGCCTCGTTGAGCTCAAGCTTCGTAACACGGCTTAGCCGTAACGAGGTTGTTTTCTATTATTTTATTCAGAGACTTTTTGTACCTACAAGCTCATGTTGTAAAGCCGCTTAATAGAGTAAACTTGTTTCTTTTACAAAAACCTAAGAAGAATAGGATAGAATAGGGATGATAACAGTTTTTTGAATTATATATAAATTAAAAGTATGCTAATAGTAAAGCAATTTTGTAAAAGTAACAGGGTATCTGCGACCATTACTTTCGGAGCTACAGGGATTTAAAGGGTCAGATTTGCGGCGCTGCCGCGGATACCTGAAAAACGCCCCATACAAAATGGCACGAACTAATGACGTCGTAGGTAATGTAATGATCGTTAGATTCCTATGTGCGTTTAAAGAAAATTACTAATATCTTAGTTATTTGTGCGTTTATGTTTATAGTTCACATATTAAAAAATGTCACATTTAATGTAAGGAAGCTAAAACTGTATGAATTTCCATCTAATTACGATAAAAGATTTTTAATAGAAATTTTATAATCTTATTTATTTGGCAAATATCCAGACAATCTTTGGTTTTTATGTATAAATAAGTTAACATTGACCTCATTTACCTGAATGTATCATAAAAATCAATATATTCAAACCTAGTCATCATCCCCATTCAGGCCAAATAAAATGAAACGCTGTTTAAATATTATAATACACTAACCCACACTAACACCCCATAACTTCGCTAGTGTGTCTTTCATTGTGAACCTATTTTAATCTAAGTCCTAGCTATAAGTCGTAGCGTAAGTATACCTAAGTTTGGGGGAGGGAATAGAATGATTTACCTCGAAAAGCACTGGGAAATTTACTATGTTATAGGTATTAAAAAAAAAGTATTATTTATTATTATATTTATTTTTCTAATTATTGTAATGGTATTGTTTCATAGATATACCCAGATACAGTATAAGTAGTCCGCGATACAGTACCCGCGACACTCATAGCTCCTAACCGTGTCAAATAATTCTAAATTCAAAACGAACGAACGAAAATTGTTGTCCAATACAGTTGGTACCTACCTACCTATGTCAAATCGTGATGGCACCATAAAAAGATGCACATAAAACCTGATAAAACCAGAAAGAGGAGAACCATGAAAAGATACACATAAAATAACGCAACTTTCACACAATTAAAAACTTGATCAAAAGCTCAATGAGTAATTAGTATCTAATATAAACAGGTAAGGTAACTTATTACATATTCACAAAAAAGTAAACAAATAAGCTAAAGTTTTTTAATTAAACTCTCAGCCAATCTAACGCCTACGTTGTCTTAACTTTTTTGATTATCTGTGAATAATTAGCAACTTAGTAAAACAAATAATTTTCTGTTTATTAAAGACCTAATTAAATATACTCGAGGTTTGCTTCGGTTTGCTTATAAGATTCGGGTTTATAAATAGATAAAATTTTTATAGTTAACAAAGTGTTTGTGTTTAAAAGTTCTTATTTGACATAGAAAAAAAAACATACATACAGCCGAACGTAGAAGCTCCTCCTTTTTGGAAGTCGGTTTAAAAAGTATTTAATGAATATCAAATTAGACATACAATTTTTTGATTGGTTGATATCAATTCAAAAATTTGAAAACCTCAATAGCTCAGTGGTAAAGGGGCCGGACACATCACCGAGAGGTGGTGGTTCGATCCCCGTCCGCCGTATTATTGCCGTTCCCACTCCTAACCAGGGGCGTAGCTACCGCCGTATCAATGACTAGCTGACGCCGCGCGGTTTTACCCGCGTGGTTCCCGTTTCCGTAGGACTACGGGGATGATATATAGCCTTCCTCGATAAATGGGCTATCTAACACTGAAAAAATTTTTCAAATCGGACCAGTAGTTTCTGAGATTAGTGCGTTCAATCAAACAAACAAACAAACTCTTCAGCTATGTAATATTAGTATAGATACGGGGTGCCCAAACTACAGGGGCCAACTAGGGCAAACTAGTGTGAAGACAAAAATTAGTAAAATGTAATCTATAATTTCATTAATCCTCAGTAATCTGGTGCTTCCGGAAAATAAACACATTATTGGAAAAAACTGCATATAAAGAGTTTTCACTTCAGAAATTACAAAAGTATAAAAAAAAGAATTAAATAAAGTTAAATGTCAGTCCGTATTCAGGATCAGACTACGAGGCCAATCCAGTTGCAGCGAGGAGTGCGTCAGGGAGATGTGATCTCTCCGAAGCTATTTACCGCCGCATTGGAAGACGTCTTTAAGCTTCTGGACTGGGACGGACTTGGCATCAACATCAATGGCGAGTACATCACTCAACTGCGGTTCGCGGATGATGTAGTCATCATGGCACAGACTCTGGATGACCTTAGTACCATGCTCAATGACCTCAGCAGTGTTTCTCAACAGGTGGGCCTGAAAATGAACATGGGCAAAACAAAAATAATGTGTAATGCTCATGTATCGCTCCACCCAGTTATAGTTGAGAACGCTGCACTCGAAATTGTAGACGAATACATATACCTAGGACATATGATCCAGTTAGGTAGGTCCAATTTCGAGAAAGAGGTGAACCGTCGAATCCAACTCGGCTGGGCTGCATTCGGGAAACTTCGCGACATCTTTTCGTCCGAAATTCCTCAGTGCCTGAAGACAAAAGTCTTCGAACAGTGCGTGTTGCCAGTGATGACCTATGGTTCCGAGACTTGGTCGCTAACTATGGGCCTCATAAGAAGGCTCAGAGTCACACAGCGGGCGATGGAACGAGCTATGTTAGGAGTATCTCTGCGTGATCGAATCAGAAATGAGGAGATTCGCAGAAGAACCAAAGTCACCGACATAGCTCAACGAGTTGCGAAGCTGAAGTGGCAATGGGCGGGACACATAGTGCGAAGAGCCGATGGACGTTGGGGTCCCAAAGTGCTGGAATGGCGACCCCGCACTAGTAAGCGCAGTGTTGGCCGACCCCCCACCAGGTGGACTGACGACATCAAGCGAGTCGCAGGGATTCGCTGGATGCAGTTGGCTCAGTATCGTGATGTTTGGAAGTCCCTACAAAAGGCCTATGTCCTGCAGTGGACGTCCATCGGCTGATATGATGATGATGAAATCCGGGTGAAGCGTGCTCCCAAAAGTTGAAAACGTACTACATAGGCTAAATCACTGCCACATTTATTTTTAGCAAGCATTTTTATTAGAATAATGGTCATATTTATGAGAATATGGTCATTGGTTATATTTATGAGAATATGGCAAATATTCTTTAAAAACGAAAAGAAAACTCTATATTATGCTTCAAACATTAATAAAAAAATAATAATATGTGGGTGTTGGTTTTATAATTATCTGGTAGGGACATATTTGTCCCTGTTGTCGTCATAGGGTTAAAAAATATCATACCGAACGCTGACTGTATTCTATTTGATAACAAAATATTTAGATTCCATTTCAAACTTATTAAATGTTAATGTAAGTACCTACTTTTTACCTGTGTATTTTTGGGAAGGCTTGAGTCATTTTTGAGTAGTGCCTATACCTAACCATGTTACAATATAAATAATATATACTATGAGAATAGCCCTCTTGTGCGAAATGCGTCCAGTAAGTTAAAATTATGTCCCATTCGTAAGTAAATGGGTAAAATTTCTAGTTTAGCATTAGAGCAAATGCGAAGGGTTCAAGAAGTTGGTGTGTAACGACGCCTCCGGGGCTCTTTGAGCCCTGTATTGTTTGTGTACTTACTCGTAAACGAACAATTCACCCCGTTACACGCCAATGAGGAATATTTAAGCAAGTTGAACCGACTGCGAAAATACTTAACTATACTTCTATCGTATCCTATAATCTATCTACCTATACTTATAATAAAACTGGTCGAATTCTAAACATTTATTCGTAATTTCAGATTTTAGTTATACCATTTGTTTAAGTAAAATCGATTACATTCGATGTGTAAGTACACCCATCACCCGCACACTAAACCACACTAAACAATTTATGATAAACAATAAATTATAACACAACAAACATTATACAAAACACGTAGTCCTTGTTACACTTAGTGCATTTGTAATATTTCTGCCCCGTGACGTCTTGGACGACAAAATGGACGATATTATTGAATGATTTTGAAATTTATTACGTTTATATGAAACTAGAGTAATAAGTAAAGTACTTACGAGTGGATCATGATGTCTGATTTTTTTTTTATTTTTATGTGTTAAATCACTCAAGAACGAAGGATTATTATTTTATATAATTGGATGATAGTAATTACAAGAGTACATATTACAGTTTCTATAGACGTAGACCGAATTAGACGCAGTGTATGCCGGTACTCACTTTACTGTCTTCAAAATTTTGTTGCTTGGAATAAACAACACGCGTCTATTCATTTTACTTTGGTCGAAGCTGGCAGCTCGAGACCGTGTTGTTTGGAAGTGTATAGAGGCAGCAGTGGACGTCCATGGGCTGATAATGAAGAATGATGATAATGATGATGATGAATTAAAAAAAAACGCTATTTACAATCCTAAATATAATGGACAATAGATAATCGAGGATCTGGATACTTGAAACCGGCTACCTTCCAAAGCTATCAATATCCAAATGATTAAGGAATTTGGATCTTGCTAGCTGATTAGCTACCACACTTATTTTAAAGAAAATGAGGTATGTCTGGCTATCGCAGTATCTCGTTCTAGAACTAGTTTACGTCATGCTTTAGAAGTGTTATTGTTATCCGAAACACCCCGGATATATTTATCGTCAGCATTATCCACCGCATTATACGGAGCGTAACGACGGAATAGCTGTGTGACGGTAATTACATTAATTCCTGCCGCGCGCATCACGTAAATATTGCAACGTCGGCAATTTATTACAACTAGTGCAAATACCGGCGCAATAACAATTATTGCTGCAATTTCTGCTGTTATCCCATCGTAGTTATGAATATTGTGTTATGAGTTCCTCCAGTACGAGTGGTGTTAACATTCATAATTATCTATACTAATATTATAAAGCTGATGAGTTTGTTTGTTTGATTGAACGCGCTAATCTCAGGAACTACTGGACCGATTTGAAAAATTCTTTCAGTGTTAGATAGCCCATTTATCGAGGAAGGCTATAGGCTATATATTATCCCCATATTCCTACGGGAACCACGCGGGTGAAACCGCGTGGCGTCAGCTAGTATTATTATAAAAAGAAGGTATCTTTATAAATATATTTTGACAGTGACAGTGTGAATAACTGAGTGGTTGATGGCTTGTAGTCAGTTTTTTATAAAGGCACTGTTACACATGCTCTAAAATAGCATGCAAAAAACTATTAAGTATGCTCCATACGAGCATGCTTATCATCAGTTTACATTTGCTAGCAATAAGCATGCCATTTATAAGTATGCTCCTAAATAAGCATGCTCAAAGCAAACATTCCAATTTGTATCTATCACTCTCTGTCTATAGTATCGTGTTAGACAGGGAGAGATGAAGGTGAAGAGAATACAGAATAGCAATGCTGATCAACTAGCACACTCAATAAGCCAACCTGTTCATTTTCAGACGCGCTAAAAGCCCCCTTCCACCCGCGCAGCAAGTAGCATGCTCATAAATCACACGACTGTTGATACTTGAGCAAGCTCGAAATAAGTATGCTCATTATTAGCAATGTTGCGATACACGCATGTGTATAATAAGTAGCAACTGCTTAATAGTAGCATGCTTTCGTGCGTTCGGATAAGTAGTTGGATTTCGCATGTCTCTTTACCTATATGTTTTCTATACTTCATAATATCCAGTGGTTGAAATAAACTAATTGATATGAATATTTTACGCCCTTGGTCGTAAAATAAATAATAAATCCATCTGTAACCTAAGTTATTCGCATTTGTATATTCATGTCTGCTACTTTACCCGTTTTTAGACTGACTGACTAACTGAGTGCCCTGAATTTAATGGAGAAGTTAGCCCTCTAAACTAAAGTTTTCTCATAAGATATTTTTTAGTATTTAGTTAATGATATCATTCTGAATATTTAATCAAAATATCAGTTAATAAAATTAAACAAGCAGTAACTGGCTCCTTCATTTTCCATAACAACAATTATACTAATTCATTTACCAACAGAAATTTCGTAATTTTACAATATAACTATATTACAAGATTTTCGACTGAAACGTAGCTATTCAAACCCACAAAGGATTTAGGTTTCCCGAAGCGTAAAACAGGAGTCACAAGCAAATTTCAATTTATAGTTCACGTTACTGTTGTTCACGGGCACACAAAATGGTAGCCAGGTATTTATTTGCTCATAGTATATTATATGGGCTATTATACGAACACGAATCGTATTATTATGCTTTTGTTTAAATTGCTACCAGAATTACACATATTTTACTACCAAATAACTTCGAAATAGTTGCCAAAATAGATACAATAGGTAAAGAAATATATTTAACTAGCCGACATAAATATATAAATACTAGCGGATGCCCGCGAATTCGTCCGCGTGGAGTTTAGTTTTTCACAAATCTCTCGGGAACCATGGATTTTCCGTTTTTCGATAAAAAGTAGCTTATGTGTTAATCCATGCTATTATATATCTCAATACCAAATTTCCAGTAGTCAAAGCGTCAAATAGTAACAAACATTCATATCACCAAAATCATCGGTTGTCGCAAATCTCTCGAAACCATGGATTTTGTCGAGATAAAAAGTAGCCTATGTGTTAATCCAGAGTAAAACCTATTTCCATTCCAAATTTCAGCCAAATCGCTTCAGTAGTAGCGGCGTTAAAGAGTAACAAACATCCAAACATCTATACAAACTTTCGCGTTTATAATATTAGTAGGATGATACTCTAAAATAACGTGGCTTTCTTACTGATAAAATAATTATCAAAATCAGTTCAGTCGATCTAGAGCTAACTCTCTATATGACCACAAACTTTACCTCTTTAAAATATTAGTATACTTGCTGATTAGCCTGGACAAACAGACAGATAAAATATTTTAACGCAGCTTATTTGTGTTTTAGTATCGTGTACATAACCGTACATTTAAAAAAAAATATACCTAATTTGAAATCACAGACAGACACTTCCATTTTATTTAAATATATTTTTGGCAGAAACTTCAATAGTGGATTACAAAAATGAGAAAATCAAGGTCTCACAATATTTGTTAGGACAACTTAATTAACAAATCGAACTGTAACCAAAATAAGACCCTGGAATGGCAGAGAATGACCTTCAGGGGGAGTCACGCACTTGTGAACGTTGTGTGTAGGGTTAAAGGATCCTTTGCTAGCAATAAGCATGCCATTTATAAGTATGCTCCTAAATAAGCATGCTCAAAGCAAACATTCCAATTTGTATCTATCACTCTCTGTCTATAGTATCGTGTTAGACAGGGAGAGATGAAGGTGAAGAGAATACAGAATAGCAATGCTGATCAACTAGCACACTCAATAAGCCAACCTGTTCATTTTCAGACGCGCTAAAAGCCCCCTTCCACCCGCGCAGCAAGTAGCATGCTCATAAATCACACGACTGTTGATACTTGAGCAAGCTCGAAATAAGTATGCTCATTATTAGCAATGTTGCGATACACGCATGTGTATAATAAGTAGCAACTGCTTAATAGTAGCATGCTTTCGTGCGTTCGGATAAGTAGTTGGATTTCGCATGTCTCTTTACCTATATGTTTTCTATACTTCATAATATCCAGTGGTTGAAATAAACTAATTGATATGAATATTTTACGCCCTTGGTCGTAAAATAAATAATAAATCCATCTGTAACCTAAGTTATTCGCATTTGTATATTCATGTCTGCTACTTTACCCGTTTTTAGACTGACTGACTAACTGAGTGCCCTGAATTTAATGGAGAAGTTAGCCCTCTAAACTAAAGTTTTCTCATAAGATATTTTTTAGTATTTAGTTAATGATATCATTCTGAATATTTAATCAAAATATCAGTTAATAAAATTAAACAAGCAGTAACTGGCTCCTTCATTTTCCATAACAACAATTATACTAATTCATTTACCAACAGAAATTTCGTAATTTTACAATATAACTATATTACAAGATTTTCGACTGAAACGTAGCTATTCAAACCCACAAAGGATTTAGGTTTCCCGAAGCGTAAAACAGGAGTCACAAGCAAATTTCAATTTATAGTTCACGTTACTGTTGTTCACGGGCACACAAAATGGTAGCCAGGTATTTATTTGCTCATAGTATATTATATGGGCTATTATACGAACACGAATCGTATTATTATGCTTTTGTTTAAATTGCTACCAGAATTACACATATTTTACTACCAAATAACTTCGAAATAGTTGCCAAAATAGATACAATAGGTAAAGAAATATATTTAACTAGCCGACATAAATATATAAATACTAGCGGATGCCCGCGAATTCGTCCGCGTGGAGTTTAGTTTTTCACAAATCTCTCGGGAACCATGGATTTTCCGTTTTTCGATAAAAAGTAGCTTATGTGTTAATCCATGCTATTATATATCTCAATACCAAATTTCCAGTAGTCAAAGCGTCAAATAGTAACAAACATTCATATCACCAAAATCATCGGTTGTCGCAAATCTCTCGAAACCATGGATTTTGTCGAGATAAAAAGTAGCCTATGTGTTAATCCAGAGTAAAACCTATTTCCATTCCAAATTTCAGCCAAATCGCTTCAGTAGTAGCGGCGTTAAAGAGTAACAAACATCCAAACATCTATACAAACTTTCGCGTTTATAATATTAGTAGGATGATACTCTAAAATAACGTGGCTTTCTTACTGATAAAATAATTATCAAAATCAGTTCAGTCGATCTAGAGCTAACTCTCTATATGACCACAAACTTTACCTCTTTAAAATATTAGTATACTTGCTGATTAGCCTGGACAAACAGACAGATAAAATATTTTAACGCAGCTTATTTGTGTTTTAGTATCGTGTACATAACCGTACATTTAAAAAAAAATATACCTAATTTGAAATCACAGACAGACACTTCCATTTTATTTAAATATATTTTTGGCAGAAACTTCAATAGTGGATTACAAAAATGAGAAAATCAAGGTCTCACAATATTTGTTAGGACAACTTAATTAACAAATCGAACTGTAACCAAAATAAGACCCTGGAATGGCAGAGAATGACCTTCAGGGGGAGTCACGCACTTGTGAACGTTGTGTGTAGGGTTAAAGGATCCTTTGCTAGCAATAAGCATGCCATTTATAAGTATGCTCCTAAATAAGCATGCTCAAAGCAAACATTCCAATTTGTATCTATCACTCTCTGTCTATAGTATCGTGTTAGACAGGGAGAGATGAAGGTGAAGAGAATACAGAATAGCAATGCTGATCAACTAGCACACTCAATAAGCCAACCTGTTCATTTTCAGACGCGCTAAAAGCCCCCTTCCACCCGCGCAGCAAGTAGCATGCTCATAAATCACACGACTGTTGATACTTGAGCAAGCTCGAAATAAGTATGCTCATTATTAGCAATGTTGCGATACACGCATGTGTATAATAAGTAGCAACTGCTTAATAGTAGCATGCTTTCGTGCGTTCGGATAAGTAGTTGGATTTCGCATGTCTCTTTACCTATATGTTTTCTATACTTCATAATATCCAGTGGTTGAAATAAACTAATTGATATGAATATTTTACGCCCTTGGTCGTAAAATAAATAATAAATCCATCTGTAACCTAAGTTATTCGCATTTGTATATTCATGTCTGCTACTTTACCCGTTTTTAGACTGACTGACTAACTGAGTGCCCTGAATTTAATGGAGAAGTTAGCCCTCTAAACTAAAGTTTTCTCATAAGATATTTTTTAGTATTTAGTTAATGATATCATTCTGAATATTTAATCAAAATATCAGTTAATAAAATTAAACAAGCAGTAACTGGCTCCTTCATTTTCCATAACAACAATTATACTAATTCATTTACCAACAGAAATTTCGTAATTTTACAATATAACTATATTACAAGATTTTCGACTGAAACGTAGCTATTCAAACCCACAAAGGATTTAGGTTTCCCGAAGCGTAAAACAGGAGTCACAAGCAAATTTCAATTTATAGTTCACGTTACTGTTGTTCACGGGCACACAAAATGGTAGCCAGGTATTTATTTGCTCATAGTATATTATATGGGCTATTATACGAACACGAATCGTATTATTATGCTTTTGTTTAAATTGCTACCAGAATTACACATATTTTACTACCAAATAACTTCGAAATAGTTGCCAAAATAGATACAATAGGTAAAGAAATATATTTAACTAGCCGACATAAATATATAAATACTAGCGGATGCCCGCGAATTCGTCCGCGTGGAGTTTAGTTTTTCACAAATCTCTCGGGAACCATGGATTTTCCGTTTTTCGATAAAAAGTAGCTTATGTGTTAATCCATGCTATTATATATCTCAATACCAAATTTCCAGTAGTCAAAGCGTCAAATAGTAACAAACATTCATATCACCAAAATCATCGGTTGTCGCAAATCTCTCGAAACCATGGATTTTGTCGAGATAAAAAGTAGCCTATGTGTTAATCCAGAGTAAAACCTATTTCCATTCCAAATTTCAGCCAAATCGCTTCAGTAGTAGCGGCGTTAAAGAGTAACAAACATCCAAACATCTATACAAACTTTCGCGTTTATAATATTAGTAGGATGATACTCTAAAATAACGTGGCTTTCTTACTGATAAAATAATTATCAAAATCAGTTCAGTCGATCTAGAGCTAACTCTCTATATGACCACAAACTTTACCTCTTTAAAATATTAGTATACTTGCTGATTAGCCTGGACAAACAGACAGATAAAATATTTTAACGCAGCTTATTTGTGTTTTAGTATCGTGTACATAACCGTACATTTAAAAAAAAATATACCTAATTTGAAATCACAGACAGACACTTCCATTTTATTTAAATATATTTTTGGCAGAAACTTCAATAGTGGATTACAAAAATGAGAAAATCAAGGTCTCACAATATTTGTTAGGACAACTTAATTAACAAATCGAACTGTAACCAAAATAAGACCCTGGAATGGCAGAGAATGACCTTCAGGGGGAGTCACGCACTTGTGAACGTTGTGTGTAGGGTTAAAGGATCCTTTGACTGTTAACAAACACTCCCCTTTTCCACTCAAGTCACTCTCCCCGCTTATCCCAAGTAACCCATAAAGAATTACACAACAAGAAATGTGAAAGGCCCGAACGCCACGAGCATACTAAATCCGATTGTACGACGGGCGCCTTATATCGGAAGTCGTTCCCGCCAACCGATCGCTACCGAAAGTTTACATACCCTACTCCTAACCTACCTCTACCTCTTCCCTACCCTACCCTACCCAACCCTACCCTACCCTAACCCTACCACTACCCTACCCCTACCCTACCCCTACCCTAATCCTACCCTACCCCTACCCTACCCCTACCCTAATCCTACCCTACCCCTTAAATTTTTAATTTTTTTCTGTCATAAGAACCTTCTTCTGACAATAACAAACACATAAAAAAAATAGTGAAATCAGTCCAGACATTCATGCGTGATGGCGTGACCAAAGGATATATAGATTTATTTTCATATTATTGCTGAAATTTTATCACACTCGAGTTTAAAATTAATAATTAATCTCAATTACTTTATTGCAGTCACGTGGAAATGTAAAATCTATAATAACTCAACTAATAGGCCCATTTCAGTTAACTATATTAACCGTATTGGTTAACAAATTAATATAGATACGTAATTATTTTATCTACCCTCATATCATAAAGGCCACATTACAGTTTAAAATAGCAGATTGTTATACAAGGGGCCAAAAAGACCAATATACCAGTTATTTTTAAGACACGAGCCGTACCTAAGGCGAGGGCCGCTAAATAGAAACCGAATTACATTCTACTTTTCACGACGATTGCAAGAAAATAAAATAATTCAGTACAGGATTCAATATTTTAATTAAAAATTAAACAAATAAAATTAAAAATTGTACAAAATGCTACAATTTTGGATGAGAGAGATGCTTTTACCCGGTAACTTAATTTCCGACTGCTATGAAGATGAATAATGAGTATACCGTTATACGTAAGGTAAATGTTGGAGATAATCTATACTAATATTATAAAGAGGTAAAGTTTGTAAGTTTGTAAGTTTGTCACATTTTTTAAATGGGGTAATCTTCGGAACTACTGGTCCGATTTTAAAAATTCTTTCACCAGTAGAATGCTACATTATCGGGGAGTGCTATAGGCTATATTTTATATTGGTATTATATATATTAGCCGAGTTATCACAGTTTTTGTCATACAGGTCGGACTGAAAATCCTCTTAAACAGACTTATTCGCATGCGCTGCCTTAACTATTGTGTAAAATTGAAATTAATGTATGGAGACTTTATGTATCTTTAAAAGTTCTACAAAAAAGTCCGCGACACCATATATCTATCTTCTATATATTAGCAGATATAGTACCTTTTGTGTTTTAAAAATTATTAATTTTATATACTTAGGTTTACGTCATTATTTATACAACTAAACTTTAATCCTTATTAAAATAAATTATTTAATAATCACAAGGATATAATGGAGATAAGATTAGCCCTTTACAGTATGTTAATTACTTAAATAGTTTCGGAGATAATACAAAATTTCTAAAAGACGCAGAAATTCCGCTATATGACGCCCGGCGCTTTCATTTACGTAGTTTCCGTTCCCGTGTGAATATGGGAATTAAACATAGCCTATGACACTCGCAAATAACGTAGCTTTCTATTGGTAAAACAATTTTCCAAATCGGTTCAGTAGATCCAGAGATTACCTCCTACAACAACACGAACTTTACCTCTTTATATTATTAGCATAGAAGTCTCTATTTCTCTTGGTCATACCACCACTCTCGAAGGACTGGACCGATTTTGCTAAGGGTAGGAGTAAGATAGAGGAGTTACAGGGTAGGGTAGGGTACGGGTAGAGAAGCGTAGGGGTAGTGTAGGGGTAGGGTAGGTTTAGGGCCGGGTTTAAGGTAGTGGTAGAGTAGAAGTAGAGGTAGGGTAGTGGTAGGGTAGAGGTACGGGTAGGATAGGGAAGTGGTAGGGTAAGGGTAGGATAGGCGTGAGATAGGGGTACGGGTGGGATAGGGGTAGGAAAGGGATAGGGTACGGGGAGGGTAGGGGTAGGATGGGGGTAGGGTGTAGGTAAGGTAGGGGTAGGTTTGGGGTAGGGTAGGGTTGGGGTAGTGGTAGGGTAGGGGTAGGATAGGGTAGGGGTAGCAGTAAAGTTGACATCGAAATTTACGCGGACGAAGTCGCGGGCGTCCGCTAGTAGTTTATAAACTCCTTCCGTATGTGAATCCTCTCGTTGTTTTTTCTCCACTTATCAAAACTTTCGTAGGTAGGTATTTAAATAGGTAAATGCATCTCGACTTTGATGGCAACAGATTGAAATTTTGTAATTTTATTTTCGTTTTAATATTTTAAAAGACGCCCCGCGTAGTCCCGTCCAGGTGGGAATGTAAGGATATCATATCATGTAAACATTAACGTACCATGAAACTAAAAAGTGAAAAATAAAATTATAATATTATCGACCTATTGATCACTTTGAACTCGGTACCGTTCGCAGATACGAAAATTTCTGATTCAATACTTTTTTATTGCTCTTTGTACTTTCATTTTCTTACCTTCTTTCACCGTTGTTAATAATATCGATCGAAAATTAAAAATTTTAGGTAGTGTTTGTGGCAGTATGTGCGCGATAGACATTTTGGAAAATTGTAATAGTTTTATTTTGATTATGTTGCCTATTTCGTGAGACTTGATAAAGTAGAGTATGAATACCTGTATAACTTGGCTTTGAAACACGAGTTGAGTAGATATATATACGTATAACAAGGCACGTCAATCATGAATAAGTAGGTAAATAAGCCTTTCCTGCTCACTTAGCATGTATTTAATGATGATTGAGCTTAATAGAAACGGATATTCGTGGATATTGTAATTTGTTAACCAAATTCAAAAAGGGACAGTCTATATTCGAGTCGTGTAAATAGGAGAAAGTATGTAAGCACTTTTTCAATTGTTAAAATAAGAGATCCTTTACGAGCAAATGTGTTATAAACAAATAAAAGCACTTGACTTTTAAATTTTGAAATCATAGACATACACTTCTATACGAGTATTATTTATAACACATTTGCTCGTAAAGTATCGCTTATTTCATCAATTTCAATATCGTAATGAATCTCATTACGCACGTGTGCCGTAATGTAAAGAAAAATGCACATGTGCCGTAATGTAATATAAAACCTTTATCATCCGTATAATAACAAACGGTACTTCTTTAAATCTTGGCAAAGAGTTTTTATGTCAGAAAAGTGCTCAACATTTTTTAAATACAATTAACGTTGTGAGATAAAATATAATAAAAAAACACATACATTTAATTTTTCAATTTTAATAATTTTGACAGTATCAGAACACACAAAAATATTAATTTACTTTATTAATACTGCCTGTCAAAACAAACAAACACACTTCGCTATCTGTGTAAAAATGATATACGCTTGTCATTTTTCAAAATTCAAAATGTCATCTTATGGAAAACAGGCAAAGATGCAAATTCATTTTCAAAGTGTGTTCGCAAATGTGTTATAAAACGTCGTATGACATACGTGCGCTTTAATAATTACAGCCTCTGCTTCCTTACTATAGCTCTCGCCAAGGCATGTAATTTTCAACTTACCGCACTTATTTTTTTTTTTTTTTTTATTCTTTACAAGTTAGCCCTTGACTACAATCTCACCTGATGGTAAGTGATGATGCAGTCTAAAATGGAAGCGGGCTAACTTGTTAGGAGGAGGATGAAAATCCACACCCCTTTCGGTTTCTACACGGCATCGTACCGGAACGCTAAATCGCTTGGCGGTAAGTCTTTGCTGGTAGGGTGGTAACTAGCCACGGCCGAAGCCTCCCACCAGCCAGACCTGGACAAATTAAGAAAATCTCAATCTGCCCAGCCGGGGATCGAACCCAGGACCTCCGTCTTGTAGATTCACCGCGCTTACCACTGCGCCACGGAGGCCGTCAAAAATCATAATGTACTATTATATTATATCATAATGTACTATTATATGTATGTATTATAGTCACTAAGTAAAAATTATGTATTGACGATAATCGGATTTCACTTGATTTAAGTATCAGAATGTCCGTTAATAAAGCACGGACATCTTTGTTCCAACATTTGTTTGCAGTTTTGTTTACTTTTAGCAAGGTATATATAAAATGTAGATGTTATTCTGTACAGAGTAAGTCGCTCCCACATGAGCTATTACCATTAACTTCACTCACAAGTTTTCCACAGAGGCGGAGCGAACGTATGCGAACAAATAGCTCCTAAATAATATACAAACGGGAGACCTTAGTGTTTTGCATAAACTTTACTAACAACTTTAGTATTACATTGTTACTAGCTGACGTCGCGCGGTTTCACCCGCGTGGTTCCCGTTCCTGTAGAAATACGGAGATAATTTATAGCTTATAGCCTTCCTCGATAAATGAGCTGAAAGATTTTTCAATCGGATCAGTAGTTCCTGAGATTATTGCGATCAATAAAACAAACAACTCTTCAGGTTTACAATATTAGTATAGATGTTTAAAAAAAAATTTTGAATAATTTTAATTGTTTTGATTTTTAACCGATTTCAAAATGATTTCTATCTTTAAATTAAGAAACAGTGACAACCACACAAAAATAAACTGAAAGTTTGTCAGCCCATAGTTAATACGTTTATTGCCAAGCCAAAATCTTCGAATACTTAAATAGCCCACATTAAAAAAATCGTTAATTTGCTTTTTTGTGCTAACTTAACTTTTTATATTGAATCGTAAAAGCGTATTTAAAACGAAGTGCGAATAAAATAATTTTACGCACGCACTAAAAATTACAAATATTGGATTTAAGTCACGTAACTATTTTTTTCGTATTCCTGACAGCAAAAAACCCTTTCATTTCATATCAATGGGGGTGGATTTCAAACAGCCACTCCGCCATCTTGAGGAGGCCGCCATATTAGATTTGTAATGACGTTTCTTAGCGTGTCATGTATTGTCATCAGAACTCAGAGCGTGTGCAAAATTTCATCCTAATCGAAGACCGGGAAGTGGGTCAAATTAAGATTTCAAGATTTGATTTTCTTACGTAGTTACAAGTGATTGGAGAAGCCGCCATATTGGATTTGTAATGACGTTTCTTAGCGAGTAACTCTAAGTTAACTCAGAGCGTGTGCAAAATTTCATCGTAATCGAAGACCGGGTAGTGGGTCAAACTAAGATTCCAAGATTTTCTTACATACATAGTTACAAGTGAAGCTAATTTATAGCGTGTAATAAAGTACTTTCTTCTAAAAGATACAAAGATATTCCATGATTATCCACTTTAACGTTAACTAATTCAGTTTAAGTTTAAGGTTTAAACCCCTAATGGGTTTACGGTGTGCTGAAACACCAATTTACAGCATTTGAAGAGAAAAGCAAGATAAGTAATTAAAGTCTCAAGTACTAACTAGTGTGCATTTCGAAAACAGCTTACTGGAGCTTTCGATGTTTCTGGGGAACTAAGTAAGAATTTAATTTTCTCCCGCTTGATCGAAAATGCGCTTTTATAAAAAAAATGGACAAATGCGAATCGGAGTTCTAAACAAATTTGTAGGTAGGTACTAGATTACGTGCGATTACTTTAAATAAAGACTATTTTTATTTATTTTTTAGATTAGATATATAAACGCGAAAGTTTGTATGGATGTTTGTTACTCTTTAACGCCGCAACTACTCAATCGATTTGGCTGAAATTTGAAATGGAAGTAGATTTTACTCTGGATTAACACATGGGCTACTTTTCATCCCAGAAAAATCTAAATCTTTGATTCCCGAGGGATTTGTAAAAACTAAATTTCACGCGGACGAAGTCGCGGACGTCCGCTAGTTTTACATACTTTAAAAACAGTCTGTGAGCTATATTTAGAACACGCGGAGGCACGCGACTTTGTCTGCACCTAGACCTCTTTAATCCAGCCCTTACGGTAGTATCGCTGTCAAAATGGAGTAACTTCTCCCGTTTTCCCAACATTGCCTTTACTGCTCTGCTCCTTTTGATCGTAGCGTGATGAAAAGTATACTGTAACCTGAAGTATGAAGAATAATTCTATCAAGTTTCGTTAAAATCCGTCGAGTAGTTTTTGTTACTAAAACGAACACACAGACAGACTGCAATTTTGGCATCAGTATTGATCACTAATCACCCCTGATAGTTATTTTGGAAATTTATTTCATGTACAGAGTTGAGCTCTCTACAGATTTATTATAAGTATAGATAATTTCATTTTTTTTGGACGTGATTCAAAAACAATTTCCATTTTTTTACAGTGAAATTTACAATCGTACAGTTAGTTCTCTTTGATATAGATATACGAAGTGTATTGTGTACCTGTTAGTTAGTACCAGTGATTTACGTATTCGCGTTGAAGGAGGAACAAAACAAACGACACCGGTAATTTATTTCACTGTAAGTGTGAAATATTTGGATAGCAGCGCCGTGGAACAAGTGAGCAAAACGGGACTTGGGGACTTTTTTAGCTATAAAAACAGAAGTTACTTACATATATTAGTTACGATCATATATAGTGTTAGTGTATTGTATTTGATATCTATACAAATATTATATAACAAACCAAATTCAAATTCAAAATTCTTTTTTGCAAATTGTTAAATACAGATCTTGATACAATAAATGTTGGCATATAATTTGCTACAAAATAGCATGCAAAATTTTAAAAATTATCTTATAACTAAAATACATTGTTTTAAATTTCAAATTTAATGAAATTTACCTAATGACTTTATTATTGATGTTAAAATTATTAACTATGTAATACATGATTGAAACTATATTTATTATTATGTCCGTTATATAATAATTATAATTGTTTGTCAGTTAAATATTCTTTGATAGTGTAATACCGTTCTTTGATTTTTATTTTAAATAAAGCAACACTTAAATTTCTATAAGCTAATTTTGCTGGTATTTATGAGTTAGTGAGGTTGTAGGAAAAGGGGTAATCTCTCGATCTACTGAACCCTTTTTGAACTGTTTTGAAGCTTTGTTGACCAAAAAAAAATTCAAGGACTCTTCCAATATAAAAAAAATCACCGAGTAACAAAGGCAAAATTTAATTCCCGTTTTTCCACAGAAACTAGGCGCTCTGATTCGGCTACTTTTTAGCGAAGCCTTAAGGAAAAATACTCGTGGCAACTCACGCACAAAATATGTTAATAAACCAACGAAATTAAAAACAAACATTCTTTCGCGCAATATTTACTCGTAATATTATTAGTTATGAACTACGACGCGCTACGAAGCTACGAAGTAGCTACGAATTTATTTCAAAGTTATCATGTTACCGTTAAATTGTAAAATACGTTAGTTTATAATCTTACTCGCGATAATGTATAATGCATGTTATGTTTAATTAGTCATAAATTTTTTGTATACAACGTTTGCTTCCAAATAAATAAATAAATAAAATAAAAATAAAATATTGTAATATATCGATATATTGTGAACTGAACTTACTGATTACAATTTACGTGTTATTTTTCGGTATATTATAATCTACCGAAAAGAAAGCCGAAGTAAATTGCAAAACGTTAACTATCCGAACTTGCCCCTGATTGGTCGGCCTAACAGCAGACCGTTCTGTGTCCATAGAGTTAGGAATGAAACACATATGTCAGTCAAATAAAATACTTCAAGAATTGTGACATCACGTATTTATTTATTATTTATTATACCTTACCTAATCTAACTTTAGATTTGACAGAACTATACTTATAATTAACAATAACAATATTTTACTAATGGAAAAACAGTGTTTAAAATTAAGTGCTTAAAATAATTAAGAAATGCCCTGGCCATCCCTTCGATTTTCTTTCTTTTTCTTTTTCTTTGATTTGTCCATTGTAATTTTTTACTATTTTTATGCCCGCTGTAATATTTTTGTAACTCACTGGATCACTCGATTTTACTTCGATAGATTGTAATATACTGAAAAATAACACGTTAAATTGTAATCAGTATGTTCAGTTCACAATATATCGACAGATTACAATATTACGAGTGAGAAGTAACGTACTTTACAATTTAACGGTGACATATAGAAGACGTTTCTTATTATATTGTATCTCAATATAAATAATAATATATAAAAGTAATAACCATCGTATTTTTTGACTCTTGTACAAATAACTACCGCTTTATTTGGGCTGTTTCAGAATCAAATTCCCAATTTGGCTTACTCTGTATCACAATTGGAGCACTAGTATAATTGATTGGATTACACCTGTTATCAGAGAGGCCCGGTACGTGATCTCTGTACATAATTGTCCAATGCGACACAATTTATTACAAGGCAACCATGATAAACTGATTTACTAATTTCGTCCTATTACTTGAACGTGATAAGCTTGTCTATTTTTACTGAGCCATCTGCTACAGTTACTAAAGAGTATTTCGGATTTTAGACCCACTACGCTGCTTCAATGCAATATAAGTTTGTAGGCAAAACGTTTTAGGTAAGATTAGGTGTAACACTGGAACATATTCAGAATCTTTTACTATAAAAGCAGCTACACTTTGGAATGCACTCCCAGATCATATTAGACGGTCAAAATCCCTGACTATTTTTAAAAATCGTGTAAGGAAACACTATCTATCATTGTAATATATATGTGTTTATTATATGTATGTATGTATGTATATTGTATGTATGTATATATGTATATATATAGATGTAGGTGTATGTTATGTATATTTCATGTTTTGCTGTTTATCTTAATTGTGTACAATTGTACAAAGTATGTATTTTTATAATATGTATATATTTAATTATAGTGTTTTTATTTATTTATTATATTAGTTATTATTATTTAGTGAATAGTACTTATTATTTATTGTATTGCAATTTCCCATCTCACAGGATATTTAGATTATTTATGTTTAGGTTGCCTGGAAGAAATCACTATTAGTGATAAGGTCGCCTTTTGCCTAAAAATGTATGTGTTCTTTTGTTATTTTCTTTTTTGTGCAATAAAGTTATTATAAATAAATAAAAATAAATAAATAAGTTTGAATCTGTATGAATCAGTAAAGCCGGGCATACACGAACAGTTAGAGTCTACCAGCACGGCTATTCTCTAACGATGTTTTGCATAATTCGAGTGCGAGTTTCGAATTCACCGCTATCTTTTTCATTCTATAGTATCGTGTTAAACAGAGAGAGGTGAATTCAAAACTCACAAGTGAGTTATAAATATCGTTACAGAATAGCCTAGCTGGATTGAGTGCTTCAAGCTGCGACTGCATAGTGAAGTACAAACGTCTGCGTATGAACCACTCGACCAGTTGCAAGTGATTCTGCCAGCACGCAATACAATACGCGGTTACGCCGGCCCACGATTCTTTGCTGATTATTTGAAATGAAATAATTGAAACAGCCAACTGCTCAAGCAGTTGTTAATGGCAGCTTCAAGCTGTTGACTATGACTGCTTGTGCTACCCGTGTATTGCCAGCCTTACAGATGTTAATGTTACCAATTAGTATTATTGTTCGATCCCAGACTCAAACAAAGATCTCACGATCTGTGGTTACATCGACTAACCGCTGAACTCACAAGTAGTGTTGCAAATCATCAACATCATCACTATCATCATCATCATCATATCAGCCGATGGACGTCCACTGCAGGACATAGGCCTTTTGTAGGGACTTCCAAACATCACGATACTGAGCCACCTGCATCCAGCGAATCCCTGCGACTTACTTGATGTCATCAGTCAACCTGGTGGGGGGCCTGCGCTTTTAAACGCAGAATCGCCATTCCAGCACCTTAGGAAATACGAAATGAAAAATTTTAAAATGCAAATTGACAGTGTGAAATTAGTATTTTCTAAGCAATTGTTCAACTATTTATATAATATTGATGCTTGCGTTATAATTATTTTCAAATTTTATTTTAATTATTGTAGACTAGCGGACGCCCGTGACTTCGTCCGCTTGGAAATCAATGTAAACTTTCAACCCCTATTTCACCCCTTTAGGGGTTGAATTTTAAAAATTCTTGAATTACATTATATTTATGATTTATAAACAAATTTTTAGAGTTTTTTAACTTTCAACCCCTATTGTACCCCCTTCTATTTTTTACTCCAAAGTCCAACGCAAACCATCGTCTATTAACAGATCAACACTTTAACACACAAATTACGTACTTACGTAGTCCTGCCAAATCTATCTCCGGCAGACTTCGAAGTTCAACCTCAGAATACTGTATTGCTCCCCAGACTGCACAAGTTAGCGAAGTTTCCGACTTCCATAATTCTACTATTATAAGCGAATCGACGTTGATTTTATCAAAATACCAACTGATGATTTTTGATACTTAAACTACTGTTGTACCTACTCATGTTCATTTTAAGCACGAAAGCATGCTACTATTGAGCAGTTGCTACTTATTAGCATGTATATCGCAACATTGCTAATAATGAGCATGTTTATTTCGAGCTTGCTCAAGAATCAACAGTCGTGCGAATTATTAGCATGCTACTTGCTGCGCGGGTGGAAGGGGGCGTGCTTTTAGCTCGTCTGAACAGGTTTGCTTATTGAGTATGCTAGTTGACCAGCATTGATTCTGTATTCTTTTCACCTTTATCTCTCCCTGTCTAACACGATACTATAGACAGAGAGCGATAGATACAAATTCTCCCAGGGTTGAGGCTTTTTTATCGGCCTACTCAGGACTAGAAACCGAAACCTCTAGACCCAAAGCCTACTACAGGACTAATGAGGCAGATTATATCAATATTATTTATTTATTTAATTATTCATATTCAGGCAATACCATATATTTCATAGTATAATCATTAGATACTTCATCATTAACAACCCATATTCGGCACAATGTTGGGCGCGCGTCTCCTCCCAGAATGAGGGGTTAGGCTAATAGTCCACCACGCTTACCCAATGCGGATTGGCAGACTTAAGAAAATTCTCAGGTTTGTAGGTTTCCGTACGACGCGTGATATTTAATTTCGTATAGATACTTAGATAGCCTAAAATGTTCATATAAGTAAAATATACCACCGGCAGTAGCGTCGCATAAATTAAACATTGTCTGTTAGTACACAAAAACCGCTAATCGGATTGAGAAGAAACTTTCAGAGCTGAAACCAGTTGGTGTTTTAAATGTTATTTTGTTGCTCTTTTTAACCACATCTACTTTAGTTTAAAACATCATCATAATTTATTGTTTATTCATAATTTTCTTTACAGATTTTTAAACTAAAGTGTTTTTCAGATAGCATGGGTACGGTGACAGTTGCTTTAAGAGTATGCAATATGTAATTTGGTGGTTACAAATGGTTCTGGATCTCAGATTCTGGAAAAGTTAGGAGCCTGATATTTGGATAAATGATATTTCAAAGTGTTAGCTTCGTTATGTCTATACAAAATACACAATTTGTAAAACTTTTCTCGATAGTTTATTTTTTTGAAAAATACATGTTTTGCTCACATTTTGCTTTCAATCTCAGGAAAAGCAAACTTATTTTCTTAATTTTTTGTTTTGTATATAAAATTATGTATATATCTTGAACATGGCCATTTTGTTTTTCGTTATGTTGTTTAATTTACTTGCAATTAGGTAAAAATGGTTTTGGCGCTCACGTCATAAAATTTGCGTCGCGCGTCAATCGCTCCGTGCCTTTCACTCACGTGAAAGTCATAATTCGGCGTCTCGCTTGCGCTTCGAATTTTATCCATATCGTACCGACGTGCTGCGCGCTCTTAAGACGTTCATAATACATACTATTACGTGCATCGCGGCAAGCTTTCAATAGTTTTCGTACCCTTGCTATCTGAAAACACTAGTACCTACGAGTACTTGCTCATATATATACCTATTCGACTTCACACTTATTATTTCTGTTTTGTATATCACGATGAAATTAGTGAAAGACGTAAGATTGAGAAAAACTCAAGATAATTTTGCTTAAGTTTCCTATTGCATTCTTTATCACACTAATCACACTAATATTTTATAGGCAAGGTTTGTGTGTAAGTGTGTAGATTTTACTCTGGATTAACACATAGGCTACTTTTGTAGTACATAGGTTGTACATAGGCTACTTATCTCGGAAAAATCGAGATTTGTGAAAATCTAAATTCCGCGCGAATGATGTCGCGGGCGTCCGTCAATAATAAAAAAGAAAAATGTCAATATTCAATTCAATAATAAAAAAGAAAAACGTCAATATTCAATTCAATACAGATTTTTTTTTTAATTTATTTACTTAACTGCTACGGTTTCTTTTGCGTATAGAATTCATTCTTGTGAAAATATCGTAATAAAAAAGCAAAGTAACTACCAATGTGACTCTAGACTATAATAAATAACTAATAATTTTCACAAATATAATATTCTTGTTACATTAATAAAAAATATTATGAAAAATATCAAATAAATTACGAAATATTTAGCTCAATCTTAGGTAAATCAAGTAGGTTATACTTATATCTATACTTATAATAAATCTGTAGAGAGGTAAATTCTGTACATGAAATATATTTCCAAAATAACTATCAGGTGGTGATTAGTGATCGATACTGATGCCAAAAATGTAATCAGTAAAATTTTTTCCTTCTGTCTGTATGTTCGTTATAGAAACAAAAACTACTCGGCGGATTTTAACGAAACTTGATATAATTATTATTCATCCTGGGCAGGTTATAGTATACTTTTCATCTCGCTACGATCAATAGGAGCAGAGCAGTGACGGGAAATGTTGGCAAACGGGAGAAGTTACTCCATTTTTAAAGCGATACTACTGTGAGGTCTGGATTAAAGAGGTCTAAGGGCGGACGAAGTCGCGGGCGTCCGCTAGTGTAATATAAATACTTAGCCTTCTAAAAAAGTATAATAAATTATCTAAGTAGCCTCTGCTTATACAATTTGACCTTTTGCAAGACAAAGAAGTTACTTACTAATAATTCTTTATATAAAATTCGACCGGTCTAAGCTATTTGGGTTCCTAATAATGTTAGGGTCACTTATTCCTTTTAGGGATTGTCCATTCAGCTTTGAGTTATCAATAATGGTGTATCTACGAGTACCAATATTCCCAAGTAGGTATAACTTTATGTACCTAACTCTGAGATAATTTAAAAAAGTTAAGTTTGAATGAGAAGTTAGTTGATGACAAATTGTAACTGCCAACTCCCTTATATAGTTTACTTGCCGACGGCTCACACTTTCTCCTTCGTAGTTCCAGTTCCTGTGAGAATACGGGGATATAAAGTACAGTCTATGATACTCACAAACAAGGTGGCTTCGCAGTAGTAAAAGAATTTTCAAAACCAGTGCAGTAGATCCAGAGATTACCCTACAATACCACAAACTTCACCTTTTTATAATGTTACTCGTAGTATCACCGAAAATTTGTGTGTAAGTGTGTGTGTGTGTGTGTATGTTTGTTCCTCCTTTACGCTGCGGCTACTGAAGTGATTTGGCTAAAATTTGGAATGGAAATAGATTTTACTCTGGATTAACACACAAGCTACTTTTCATCCCGGAAAAATCCATGGTTCCCGTGGGATTTGTGAAAAACTGAATTCCACGCGGACGAAGTCGCGGGCATCCGCTAGTAGATTAATATTCCGGGAAGATGATTGGCAGTGGACAGTTCTTTGGTGATTTGACACACTTTCGTGTGTGTAACTGAAAGAGACTCTGCAAAGTAGAAACTTTGTAATTAAAATCTCTCTCCGTTGTGTGGTAAAAACGGTTTTTCGTAAAGGAGTTTCAATATCACCCGCCTGTGTAACTCTAAAATAAAAAAAAAATACTTTTGGCACTCCGGGACTGCCGCGGTAAGGCTATTGCATACCATTTTTTATCAACTTAAGCAAATAAAATTATTTATTTTATTTATTTATTTAGTATTTTTTTGAAAATAATAAGAAAATAAAGGAATAAATAAATTTAAAAAAAACTCTGGTTTAATAAGTTTTTCCCCTTAGTTTCACACCATTTCATACATAGCCGAAATACGAATACTAGCTAGACGTAAATAAAAAACTAATAATTGAAAATAAAGAAACAAAAAATAACATGAGACCGAAATATCACTTTTATTTATGAATGTCAGAAAAAAATCCTCTTCAAAAAGTGCCTTATCATGTAAAAATAAACTCACCGAATAGCTATAATGAAGGTAAACGTTGACGTTTCTCCCATTCTTAGGGTACCCCAGTAAAATAAAGATCCCTTAAAAACTATACCTAATTTAACATACCTACCCCTTTTACTTAATTATAAGCGTAATCGTTTGTCCAGTTTAATGGGGATGATGGCTATTGGTTTGGATATATTGATTTTTATGTGACATTCGGATAAATAAGGTCTATTTAACTAATTTATACGTAAAAAGCAAAGATTGTTTGGATGTTTGAAAAATAAATAAGACAACAAAATTTCAGTTGTATTTTATTATAAAATTGAATACTTATAATAAATTTAAATAAAGTTATAAGTTAGTTTATATACATTTTATATGAACGTATATTACTACCTACAGTAAATTTCGTTAGTATACGGTTGTATACATATTACATAATTGTCCCGCTAAGACTAATTATGACCAAAATGACTATAATGAATCCCCGTTACGACCATAATGACCCAGTGACTGCGCTGACATATATTTGTGCCATAATATTTTGTTTTCTCTGTAGGTAATTACATTTATATTATACTAGCAGACGCCCGCGACTTCGTCCGCGTGGAATTCAGTTTTTCACAAATCCCACGGGAACCATGGATTTTTCCGGGATGAAAAGTAGACTATGTGTTAATTCAGAGCAAATTCCAAATTTCAGCCAAATCGCTTTAGTAGCTACAGCGTAAAAGAGGAACAAACATACTTACACATTTACACATACACACTTTCACTCTTACACACAAACTTTCGCCTTTATAATATTAGTGTGAAGTGTGATTATTTAATGTAGTGTATCGAAATTGAAGTACGTTGAGTCATCGCCCCTGATCACTATCATTAACATATGATAGTGGTCGTTAAAGAATTGACCATTACCAGCCTAAGCCCACCAATACGCATTGGAGAGATGTGGTGGGTCTAAGCTCCATATCCCCTCCCCTAAAAGGAAGGAGTCCTGGCCTAGAGGACCGTAAAACAAGCTGATAATGATGATCCTCATTGCAACAATGTAAACGTATTTTATGAACCCATCTGTTTTGTGAAGTTGCTTGAAAGCTTAAACTTTTAATTATTACGGCACATGTGTGTAATGAGATACATGACGATATTGAAATTGGTGAAATAAAAGATACTTTACCTCCAAATGTGTTATAAAAATAGTAACGTAAAAAAACATAACCCTTCTTGCAGTCGGGTAATAATAACAAAAAACGCTGCAAATATTTACTCTAGTCTGAAGGCTATCTAAAACATTTCTCCTACAGAATTAAAATGCATTTGACTCCAATATACGGTTCAGCGAGTGATAAAAGTTAAAGTGGTTTAACTTTTATACTCTTTGCCGTTTGTAAAAATATATATTTCAAGTGGTATTAATCGCATGGCCGACTCAAAAAGGAAGCTCTCGGCATCGCCTGCAAAGAGAAGACACTGCGAGTATATTTCAATATTTCCTTTCCGCCCTGGCTTCCTTTCACACTGTTCACTTGCTTTAAGAACGCCTGTCATTGTATGTTACAATGAACAAAGGGAGTTCTTTATATAGAACGCTCTGACGGTTTAACGATAAAGTTGCGGCTGTAAATTGAAATATCAATGTATTTTTTGTTATATTTTTCAAACACAGTCGTCGTCATCAACCCATATTCGGCTCACTGCTGAGCTCGAGTCTCCTCTCAGAATGAGAGGGGTTAGGCCAATAGTCCACCACGCTGGCCCAATGCGGATTGGCAGACTTCACACACGCAGAGAATTAAGATAATTCTCTGGTATGCAGGTTTCCTCACGATGTTTTCCTTCACCGATTGAGACACGTGATATTTAATTTCTTAAAATGCACACAACTGAAAAGTTGGAGGTGCATGCCCCGGACCGAATTCGAACCCACACCCTCCGGAATCGGAGGCAGAGGTCATATCCACTGGGCTATCACGGCTTACAAACACAGTAACAATGCAAAATTATTAGTACAAGTTGCTGGAACAAGTAGATGGCCCACCTACTTGTTCCAGCATAATAAACACAGGCTGCTCGGGAGTATTTCCCATAACCTCAAGTCAAAAAAAAAACTCATAATTCAAAAGTCAAAATTATTTATTTCAATTAGGCTTAGTTTACAAGCACTTTTGAAAGGTCAAGATTATTTCATAATTTAATATAATCTAATGATAGTAATAATAGTAGAAAACTTAAAACTAAAGTTACGAGGGTTCCAAACGCGCCTTGGTCCGAGAAGAGCCTACAACAATCTCAGTCAAGGTTTTTTTTTTGTTTACCACCATTTTACAAACTTATTTAAAACTAAGCACACAGTCGTATATTACAGTTTAACACCGAGCTTTTTTATCATTAATATAATCATTAACACTATAATAAGCCTTTCCCAAAAGCTTGCGTTTAATAAGGTGTCGACAAGTCTACTTTTAGGAGCTGAACTGCATAACTTTCTATGTTTTCATAAAAGGTAATTCATATAATTCCGACTATCCATGCAACACACGCCTTTATCTATCCTTGCATTTTAAAATACTGTCGATACTGTGTTATCGACGAGATATCGCATTTGGCACTCCGCACTTCACTAGTAAGCTACTTCATGATATTTATCAATGAATATGAGACATAATTTAAGATCTATTAACAAAAGAAATATTTTTAACTTCGAAAATATTCATTTTAGAACACATGTTCCTTAAACATTTTTAATTAATTTTCCTTAAAGAATATAACTCTAGAGTTACGGGAGACTCCCGAGCATCCTGTATATCATCGCCTAAATCATAGAATACATAAAGTACAAGTACCTATTAACACATTCTCAAAGCATGCTACAAGGTGCTATCTTGCGTTCATCTATCTAAAACAGAGGTTCCCAAACTTCAAACAAACAAACAAAACAAACTTAAAAAAAATTTAACTGCTAAATTTCGTATGGAAATTTTCGTTGCACCTAAATCAAAATTTACGGCGTAAATATAACAGTTCTCAAAAAAAATACTGAGAATTAATTACTTAGTTAATTAATTAATTGATTAGGCAAAATTTCATTTCAAACAACTTTAATTTTTGATATCTACTCACAGCATAAGAAAGCAATTAATTCACAAATTATTTATTTAGAAAACTCAGCATTCGGTATGAAACAGATAAATTTTCTTGGACCCCTGCTTACGAATCGTAAACCCCCATTTTTATGTCATATCAACCCCCGCCGAGTTTTCTGTAGACCCCTGAACCACTTTGGGAATCGATAATCTAAAGCATATTGAACCTTGTAAGCCTCATTAACAGCCATACTTTTAAGAATGGAAAAGATAGCGGCAGTAATAAGCTTAGCGCTATAGCTTTACGATCTCTATTACAAAAATCTCTACTACTACCAACTAATTAGAATTTATCTGATACCATATTAATACAGTCTACATATTTTGTACGGTTTCAAATAAAAATAATTCGCAATTACGTTTATTTCAAAGCTTGATTAAACAAGTTCTTGTAATAAATTAAAATATGAGAACATATTAATTTTCTATTAGAGTAATATTCTTTCTTAATATTCGTACTAAGGTATTCCTTTAATACTTTTATGTAATAACAATATCGGCTACTTTTTCCAATCAATCCACATTTTCTTTCAGGCAATTTATGAATAAATATTTCATTTCAGTCAATTTATGCTATGAAAATTAGTTCTTTTGTCTTTTAATTGCCTCTTAATGCAAAGATTTTATATTATTAGATATGTCACTAGGACGTCGAAAGTGAGGCGAATGAAAGTCGCTAATTGTCGCATTGTAAACAATGAAAGAAATTTAAACAAATAATTCATAAATATGGTCTACAAGTTGTGTGTTTAGGAAGTGTAAAATCTATACTAATAATATAAAGCTGATGAGTTCGTTTGTTTGATTGAACGCGCTAATCTCAGGAACTACTGGTCCGATTTGAAAGTTCTTTCAGTGTTAGATAGTTCATTTATCGAGGAAGACTATAGCCTAACATAGCTCGTTCCATCGCCCGCTGTGTGACTCTGAGCCTTCATACGAAGCCCATAGTTAGCGACCAAGTCTCGGAACCATAGCGACCAAGTCTCGGAACCAACACGCTAAAAATGGACTGCGAATGCTTAAATATGAAATAAACTTACCTAAATACTAATAAAGAAGAAGACACATATCCAACTGAAAATATGAAATAACTGATACCGTTTCATCGTACCATATAAGAAGCTTACCTGGGATTTACTCGTCGATGATACTCCACAACAATATGAACGGAGGAAGAGAATTCTAAATTAATTTGTGATATGAAGGGGATTCAATTTAACGAGCCAAAGTATTATTAATTTTCAAGACAATTCAATTCTTTATTTGAAAGAAAAATCATTATTTTATACTGTATACCATTATACGTCTGATTTAAATTGTCATAACTTAAATTACTGTTTAACTTGGGTTTTATGTTTTTCTTTCGTTTCATTCTTTACAAGTTAACCCTTGACTACAATCTCACCTCATCATCTCTTTACCCTTATCCCACTTAAGTGGGGTCGGAAAAATATGTCAATCTTTTCCATTCGTCTCTAGTACTCGTCAACTCATCATCCACTCCTTTTACACACATGTCCTCTTTCACACAATCCAACCATCTCTTTTTTGGCCTTCCTCTCCTCTTATGACCTTCCACTTGCACATTCAACATTTTTCTAGTAATATGACTTTCCTCTCTACGCATTACATGTCCATACCAAGCTAACCTTCTACTCCTCAATTTTTCTGTCACTGGCGCCACCTTCAGACTTCCTCTTATATACTCATTCCTTATTTTATCTATTCTTGTCACACCACACATCCATCTCAACATACGCATTTCGTTCACATGCATTCGTTTACTATCCACCCCTTTCACCGCCCAACATTCTGATCTATACAGCACGACAGGTCTTACAACCGTTTTGTATTTTTTACCCTTAAGTCTAAGAGGCATTCGCGGGTCACATAGTACACCTGAGACCTGTCGCCATTTCATCCATCCCGCATTCATTCTACTTTTTACGGCTCGGCCCACATTGCCATCGTTTTGAAAAAGCGACCCGAGGTACCGAAAAGCAAGCTGGTAGGGTTACACTATTTAAGGCAATTTTGGAAGATTTTGGAGATGTACCGCCAAAGTCCAAGAATAAATATTCAGTTTTAAAAAATATGACTACAATCTCACCTGATGGTAAGTAATGATGCAATCTAAGATGGGAGCGAGCTAACTTCTCAGGAATCGGATGAAAATCCACACCCCTTTGGGTTTCTGCGGTTGGTTCAACATTACATGATATATTATGTTTGCTTATAGACCGTAAGCCAGGAACTGTTTTCACAGGTGATAACCTCTCGGCCCAAAACTTGTAGTCGTTGTCAGTATTGTTTTATGCTGTCTAAAAATAGTCAGCTGCTATTCCGTTGGTGGGTTAAGTACATATTTCATCATTATCAATTCATATTCGGCGCACTGCTGAGCTCCAGTCTTCTTTTCAGAATCAGATGGGTTAGGCCTAAAGTCCACCTCGTTAGTAGTCCACCATTCCCAATGCGAATTGGCAGACTTCACACATGCAGAAAACAAACAAAATTCTTTGCTATGCAGGTTTCCTCACGATGTTTTTTCTTCACCGCTTGAGACACGTGATATTTAATTTCTCAAACGCACAAAACTGAATAGTTGGAGGTGCAGGCCCCGGACCGGATTCGAACCCACACCCGATTCGGAATCGGAGGCAGAGGTCACATCCACTGGGCTATACAAGGACATATTTACTATTTTATAAAAGGTATATTTACAAGGCATTTCTTCTCTTCTTCATTAGAAGAACCAAAAAATAGTTTTTCTTCTTCAATTGAATTTAATTGAATTTCCGTATCCATTCTGGAACAAAATGTTAATTGGAACAAGTTTAAAATATACTTAATCCAAGTTAAGCTAAACCTGATCAGCACAATCAAAGTTCTCAATTAGGTAAATAAGTGCATAAAGTAAAATGGAGTCTGCATCATAACTAGGAGAATCTGGAGCCAACGAATTGTGTAGCTCACTGAATATTCCATGCATTCAAATCCAAAGTTTATTTTGGAGCTCAACGCAACACCAACAAGCGTGCTATTTTGCCTCACTTTGATATTCTACCTCAGAAACTTAAGGCTTAAAATAAGCTTCCTTAGTCCTTGGAGTTATATTTTTAATCTTTTAATCTCTTAATGATATAGAGTTTGGCTAATGAAAGTAGAGACTGAAATCGTATGGCAAATTCAAAAAAATATCTACTAATCTTTATTAAAAAAACGTAGATGTCTGAAGACATTATTAATACATATTGAAAAAAATATTAAATTGCAATTATCAAACTTGAGTCATTAAAATATTTGCACTATTGTTTTGAGAACGCCCCCCATTTTGTTTAAAATTCATTCATTAATTCATTGCCGGCTGATCAGTCTCTACTTTCATTAGCCAAACTCTTAAAGTAAAATAAAAATAATATATACACACTGAAAACTATAACACATATAAACTGCATCTAATATTTCATACAGTGAAAAATTATCTGTTTATCACAGATAACTTATTGAGCTGAGCTCGAGTCACCTCTCAGAATAAGAGGGGTTAGGCCAAGCTAAATAGTCCACCACGCTGTGGGGGTAGAGGTAGGAGTAGGGGTAGGAGTAGGTCTAAATACAAAAAAAAACTAAATTAATTTATTTCATTCTAGTTTAGAATCACTTTTAAAACGTCTTGTAAAGACCCTTCCACCCGTTTGGAAGGTAGGTTCTGCTGAGAAGAGCCGGCAAGAAACTCAACAGTTGCTCTTATGAAAAAGACATCACACAATATTTGAATAATTTACAATTGTTAACATCATTGAAATTTCTTTTAGTTTAACTTCTGGCTGGTGGTCTTCGGCCGTGGCTAGTTACCACCCTACCGCCAAAAGACTTAGCGTTCCGGTATGATGTCGTGTAGAAACCGAAAAGGGTGTGGATTTTCATCCTCATCCTAATAATTTAACCCGTTTCCGTCTTAGATTGTATCATCACTTACCATCAGGTGAGATTGTAGTCAAGGGCTAACTTGTAAAGAATAAAAAAAACAAAACTTCCTGTGTGGAGGTGGAAGCTGTACAAATGGCCTCCAAGCATCCTTATCATTAAGGAACTCATCAATGGTGTAGTAATCTCGATAAAGTTTTTTAACACATTGATTATTGCAGGTCCATAACTCCCTTGGGGATCTTGTTATAGAAGAGCACACCCAACCCTACGATTTTTTTTATGAACGTAATATCAGGCAACAAAATAAGGTCATACCTAATTAGCTTAATGAGGTGAGAAGTTAGATTAATCAACATGTCCTATACAAAGGGACGTGATTGATGAAGGTAACGCCGGTAAAATTTTCTCCCGAGCAAAATCATTACACCACAGGCACCTGAACAGTAAACACAAGCCGCTACTTGTTTTAGGGAAATTCATAATTTCCGGAAACTAGCGACGCCCGCGACTTTGTCCTCTGAAATTTAGTTTTTCACAAATACCTCGGGAACCATTAATTTTTCCGTGATGAAAAGTATATGCCTAGTATAGCCTACGTATTAATCCAGATTAATCTATTCTCATTCCAAATTTCAGCCAAATCGGTTCAGTAGTTTCGGCGTACAATCATCTAAACAAACATCCAAACAAACATCCATACAAACTTTCCCGTTAATAATATTAGTAGGATTCATACTCGACTCGATGCCCCGATTTATGCGCCTTACACACTCAGCTTGTAAATTAAAGGTAGTACTTGTTTTTATAGTTATTGATGGCAATAAGACAGTGTTTTAAAAAAAACATACATATAGCCGAACGTAGAACTTCCTCCATTTTGGAAGTCGGTTAAAAATTATCAATTACATCAATTAACATTATGTAGGCAGTAGTAAACATGAAAAAAAAAGAATTCCAAATAAAAATTTCAATTTCAAAAAAAAACTTAAAAATTAATTTTAATTAACAGATTAATTGCGTTTATTTGATAGCTAAATTTCACTGAACTCATTTACTATAATTTATCTGAAACCATTGTTAAAAATAAGTTCACTAAAAGTTAACCACCACCATGGTATGCTTGTATATATAAAATAATCATTAGTGAATTTATATACTGAACGCTATTCGTAGTAGCTCAAGCTTTAGCTTTCATTCGCACGAGAGTTTATTAACGGACGTTAATAAAGCGTTCAAATACAACAAATGCATTCTCAAATATATGTTCACACGACAGCGTTTTTAAAACACGACGCTTTTTTCCAGCAGTGTTGCATTTTCAATTTTGGGCGTTGGAAATAGACCTTCATTTCGTCATCAACCCATATTCGGCTCACTGCTGAGCTCGAGTCTCCTCTCAGAATGAGAGGGGTTAGGCCAATAATCCACCACGCTGGCCCAATGCGGATTGGCAGACTTCACACACGCAAAGAATTAAGATAATTCTCTGGTATGCAGGTTTCCTTCACCGATTGAGACACGTGATATTTAATTTGTTAAAATGCACACAACTGAAAAGTTGGAGGTGCATTCCCCGGACCGGATTCGAACCCACACCCTCCGGAATTGGAGGCAGAGGTCATATCCACTGGGCTATCACGGCTCATTTAACTTCATACTATATTTGAACGCTTTTTAAACGTCCGTTGAAAAAACTCTCATGCGAATGAGGGTTTAAGCAAAAGTTACCCAAAGCGGATTCTATAATTAAAACCACATTATCTACGAAAGCGTAAGCCAAAAACCCCTTAAATTTACATCCAACTAGTGAACCCGTACAAGCTCATTACTACTGCATTTAAAGCTTATCTCGAAGCGATTACCAGTTAATAGGCTGACGCGGAAAAGCTAATCTGAACCGTTACTGTAAACAAGCGTTTAATTTTACGACGTCACAGCCATTCCGATAAAAACCAGCAATAAAAAGAGTAATAATATACGGTGTGACTTGTGTAACATTGCTTTATTAGCAGACGCCCGCTACTTCTTCCGTGTAGAGTTCAGTTTTTCATAAATCCCGCGGAAATCATGGATTTTTCCGGGATAAAAAGTAGCCTAAGTCTTAATCCAGAGTATAATCTATTTCGATGCCAAATTTCAGCCACATCGCTTCAGTAGCCGCAACGCAAAGGAGGAACAAACATACACACACACAAACTTTTGCCTTTATAATATTACTAGCGGATGCCCGTGACTTTATCCGTATGGAGTTCAGTTTTGACAAATGCCGCCAGAATATCCAGATGTCTATGTGTATGTCTTAATCCAGAGTAAAATCTATTTCCATTCCAAATTTCAGCCAAATCGCTTCAGTAGCCGCAGCGTAAAAGAGGAACAAACATTTTTACACACTGTCACACTTACACACAAACTTTCGCCTTTATAATATTATATTATGATTTATTTATTTTGACTCTATTACGTGCAATTGCAAAGTAGAGTAAACGTTTTAGAGTCAACATCTCCTGAGGATGCTCCGGTTTCGGGGTGAAACGTACGTAGAGAGTATTTTGTCGGACCTGGGTGACGTCGTCGTTCGTCGACTTTTCGCAGATGATAGCAAAATAAATAAATCATTATATAATCATGATGAACAAAATAAATAAATCATTATATAAAGTAACGCCTGCTTCTATCCAATATTTATAATATTAGTGTGATTTTCATCCCGAAAAAGTCCATGGTTCCCGCGGGATTTGAGAAAAACTGAATTCACGCGGGCGTCCGCTAGTAAATGAATAAATGTCCGATGAGCTTTTGATAAACATCAACAGTTCACAATACACAAATTCCCGATAAGTTAAAAGAGAAACGTGTACAGAGATCACGTCGTACAGTTCCCAATGAAAGGTTGGTGTAATCCGATCAATTATAGCGCTCGTGCCCCAATTCTGCTGCACATAAAACAGAATCGGAAAATGAAATAGCCGGAAAATCATCTCTTCTAGACCTTTAGAATTTGCGCTCTTCGTAAACAATTACGGATTTGTCGGAGTTTTCTAGAAAAAAATATCTCGCATGCTTACGGAAAAATGGAATTTAGGTCGATAGTAAATTAATGTGTCGATAAAAATAGATATTATTTTTTTCATGTGTTTTGTTATGTTTCAGATATGTTTGTACAATTAAAATTAAGAGAGGACTGTCTTAAAACATATATATTTTTGATTTTAATAGGAATATGCCACTATTTTCGAAAATAAATAAGTCCATAAAAATAACACATATTTAAGTAGTACTATATTCAAATGTATTCTTAAACAGATTACATAGTTTCGCTATATCCGTCTGTCAGTCCGGGGTTTAGCTCAAATACTTTTCGTACTAGCAAAACCTAAGTTCAAATTAGTTGTATGTAAATTAAGATAACCTAAAGATCGAAAAGGAAAATCGTGAAAAATATTTTAAAGGTACCCTAGACACTAAAGTTTAAGCTCATTCATCATTAAGAAACATTCGATATACATAAAGCCTTGTGGCATTCATCATTAAGAAACATTCGATATACATAAAGCCTTGTGGCATTCATCATTAAGAAACATTCGATATACATAAAGCCTTGTGGCATTCATCATTAAGAAACATTCGATATACATAAAGCCTTGTGGCATTCATCATTAAGAAACATTCGATATACATAAAGCCTTGTGGCATTCATCATTAAGAAACATTCGATATACATAAAGCCTTGTGGCATTCATTATTAAGAAACATTCGATATACATAAAGCCATATGGCATTCATTATTATTAAGAAACATTCGATATACATAAAACCTTGTGGCATTCATCATTAAGAAACATTCGATATACATAAAGTCTTGTGGCATTCATTATTAAGAAACATTCGATATACATAAAGCCTTGTGGCATTCATCATTAAGAAACATTCGATATACATAAAGCCTTATGGCATTCATTATTAAGAAACATTCGATATACATAAAGCCTTGAGGCATTCATCATTAAGAAACATTCGTTATCATACATATAAAGTCTTGTGGCATTCATCATTAAGAAACATTCGTTACCATACATATAAAGCCTTGTGGCCTAGCTACCTGATCTGCAAGTTTCTATCAGTAAAAGGTGTCTGTTTTAAAGTAATGAAAATAATGGATCTGTAAACAGTATTGAAAATTTATTTATGTGAAGTATTAAATCTGTCTGCACTATCTTGACATAGGACTGGTGGAATTGAAAATCGGGACAATCATTTGATTAGAATTCATTGGTGTTTAGGACAACATACTGTCGTGCTAAGCCTTCGTGGCCGGCTATAAATATCGGCCAACATTGACTAATGGGCACGATGCGAACATTCATTACTGTTGATTGGACTGCTAATGCCGTCGCAGTCAGACAAAACAAACTACCTAAATGACCACAAGTTAGGATTGAAAACCATTAAAAAGACCATTAATTAAGATTCGAAAACGTTTTTCCTTTTATTACAATGAAAATACCCTTCGGAAAATTCCTTTGATTATAATGAAAATATGTTGATAATTTCGTATTAAAATCGTGATACTCGTAGCCCAGTGGATATGCCTCTCTTTCGATTTGGAGGGCGTAGGTTTGAATCCAGTCTGGGGCATACATTTCTAACGTTATGTGCATTTCAAGAAATTAAATGTCTCAAAGGGTGAATGAAAAAATTCCTGAGAAAACCTGTATGCTTGAGAATTTTCTATTTTCATGTGTGAAGTCTGCCATTCTGCCAAAACGCATTGGGCCAGCGTGGTGGACTATTTGTCTAATTCCTCTTATTCCAAGAGGTGACTCGTGCTCAACAGTGAGCCGAATATGAGTTGTTAATGATGAATTTCGGATTGATTTGTTTGTTCTTCACCATGCACAATAAAAAAGGTTCTCCCTAAAGACTTCATCCAGATCGCTTCATCTGTTCATCCGATACCAGAAAACAAATCGTCATAATTATCAGTATATTTTAACGGTCTACTACGAAGCCAGACATAGGAGACGGGATATGGAGTTTAGACCCACCACGCCGCTCCAATGCGTTATAGCGATTATGCGGCTTTTGTATCTATTACCATTAAATTACCTTGAATTTAAACCCAAGAACTTGTGTCAGGCTCTTCGTACAATCGTTCGTTATCAACCTATATTCGGTCCACTACTAAGCTCGAGTCTCCTCTCAGAATGAGAGGGGTTAGGCAAATAGTCCACCACACTGGCCCAATGCGGATTGGCAGACTTCACACACGCAGAGAATTATGAACATTGGCTATCGATAGATCACGGGATCAAGATCTGACAATCCCATACATGTTTCCAGTTTTCGAAGCGTTAGCGATCGTAGAGAGAGAATCGACGCGCCACTTGGTCACAGGGGTAGTGTACCTACACGCTAATCTCCAAAGTTAAGTAATTTTCAGTTAGCTTTAACAATGTGAATCTTGCAACAAATTGTTGTTCAAAATATTATAAATACATAATTTTTATGAAAGGATTTTATGAGTTTCACACTTTAAATGGCAGCGTAATATCTTATTCTAATTTGACTTTGCAATTTTGCAGTAAAAGAGATCAAAGAAGGGAAAATAATTTTACATTCATATTAAATTTTTTATTCATTCAACGAGATCCTATTCAACGTGAATACCTCTAATTTGAGTTATTGAGGAGCATTTTTTCACAAAACCTTATTTTATTTTCTGTTTCAATTGTGCTTTTTAGGATTACGAGTATGTTGATCTTTATTAGGAAGCACTGCAGAAATTAGTTCAATATATTGTAAGAGCCATGATATGACCTCTGCCTCCGATTCCGAAGGGTGTGGGTTCGAATCCAGGGCATGCACCTTTCAATTGTGTGCATTTTAAGAAATTAAACATCAGGTGTCTCTAACGGTGAAGGAAAAACATCGTGAGGAAACCTGCATACCAGAATATTTTCTTAATTCTCTGCGTGCGTGAAGTCTTCCGATCCGCATTGGGCCAGCGTGGTGAACTATTGACCTAACCCCTCTCATTCTGGTGTTGATAAAGATGATGACGAGGTAAAAAAATAATTGATACAAGTTATGTTTTATTTGTATTTTATTTGTATCCTATCCTACTAATATTATAAACGCGAAAATTTGTATGGATGTTTGGATGTATGTTTGGATGTTTGGATGTTTGTTACTTGTTAACGCCGTTACTACTTAAGCGATTTGGCTGAAATTTGGAATGGAAATAAATTTTACTCTGGATTGACACATAGGCTACATTTTTATCCCGAAAAAATCCATGGTTTTCCGAGATTTGCGAAAACTGATGATTTTGATGATATGAATGTTTGTTTCTCTTTCACGCCTCGACTACTGAACCAAATTAACTGAAATTTGGTATTAAGATATTTTATAGCCTGGATTAACACGTAGGCTACTTTTTATCCCGGAAAAATCCATGGTTCCCGAGGGATTTGTGAAAAACTAAATTCCACGCGGACGAAGTCGCAGGCGTCCGCTAGTGTTTGTATAAAGTAGCGTGCACTCGCTAGTGCATACTATAATGCTCGCATCACTTTCCACGGAAAACATTTTAGTGGCAAAGTTAACAGCACGTATGGCTGCGGGCCGAAGCTAAATTTTATTGCGAACAACTTAAACATGAAGTAATAACAAGTTGTTATCTTATTTCCTGAAAACGTTCGTAGATATTTGTTTTGTTTCAACAGTTTGAGAAGTTCTGTCTGAGACTCGTGCAGACCCTAATTATGGAGATGTTTTTCAAATAGAATCTAATAGATAGGTAGGAGGTAGAAAAAACGTGAAAAGCAAGCCCATTTAATAGTGATAGTTAGATTGTCAAACATTGTCACCCTAAACTGCGTAACCCACATTGGTGTCTAAATCAAGGAGTACGTACATAGAATTGAGAAAATTGTCTGGTATGCAGGTTTATTCACGATGTTATCCTTCACCGTTTGAGACACGTGATATTTAATTTCTTAAAATGCATACAACTGAAAAGTTGGAGGTGCATGCCCCGAACCTACACCCTCCGGAATCGGAGGTAGAGCTATCCACTGGGCTATCACAGCTCTAGTCAAGGAGTATAAGTCTCAAAAGTAAAAGTATATAAATATTAAACACACGACATTTCATTAGCTGCTATTTGTAAAAAAAAAAATATTCAGAAAAAAGCTTTCCCATCCGCGAATAAATCAAGTTGACGCTGGCAATTTACTTGTTTGACAGAAACCACATCAACTCTCAGCCAGCGATGGCTTTACTTACAAGAAAATGGATTCGTTAACGGGGAAGTTGGAAATCCAATAAGTAGGTGCCAGAATCGCTTTGATAATTTCTAGGAACTGATTCTCCCAGTAAGCTCATTACAAGCGATTTCAACCTTAATGTTAAAAAGCTTTAGACCCAATGATTTTATACTATTAGATATGTAAATAGCGCGTCGAAAAAGTGGCTAATTCTTGACGTGACAACGTCTTATAATTCGATGGAGCCGGCTGCACACTCGAAGGAAGATCACGTCATGCGTCGTTCACTCGCATTAGGGTTGCCAACTTTTTTTACAAGAAATAAAGTATATACTAGTCTATAAAGATTATTAAACAGTATTTTAGAAAAACGAACATTTTCTTTAAAAAAATGCAAATTAGTATTTTCTTATGACGTTGTCACGTTCAACTATCGTCAGTTAACCGACTTTACAGACAACTGATTTTTTTAATTATATTTAGTCGCATTGTAAACAACGAAAGTTATTTAAACATTATTATTATCTAAATATTGTCTACAATTGCGAGTTGTGTATTTAGAAAGTGTAAAAACTAGTAAATACAATAGAAATATATTTACTTCTTACGAGTTCCTTTAATATATCTTAATAAAATATTAAATTACTTAACTTTGTCTTATATTTTGTGTGCGTATACCCGAATCTGTGCTGACGTTTTTCTCTTTCACAGTGGTTGTCTGGAAGAGATCGCTCTTTAGCGATAAGACCGCCATTTGTACATTAGTTTCTAAGTCTTGTTATAAGTTATTGTTTATTTTTAATGTACTTACAATAAAGTATATTTCTTCTTCTTCTTCTTATATCTACCTATAGACCAACGTAAACGTATAAAGCAACACCAGACACTAGTGTTACTATTCCTAAACCAAGATTTACATTGAAGTGTAGTAAGTTACACAGCTGGGAGTATTTGAACTTGATGGATTATATCTTCACTAAACATTATTGTTTAGACTTCAACTACTCTGCATGGAAGAGATAACAACAGCTGTACCAACTGGCTTTACTATTCAAGACTTGTAAATTTTGTAACCCTTTACTTGCCTAACTAAACACTTAGTGAATGAATAATGGATCAACAATTTACCTACAATAGAATCATTTTCTTTGTAAACATTTGAGCTACGAAATTTACCTATCAAATTATACAAAAGATGTTTACAACAAAACATTTTCATTTCTACACAATTTTGCGTAGAATGTTTACGACCACTGCCGTAAATGACAGTCGTGAGTTCTTAGTTTATCAGTATTGTGAAAATATTTTCAATGGCCCAGTTACTAAGTAAGGGTCCAGTTACTTTTCCTTTAATAGAAGGAATTTGAAGCTTAGATTCACTAAGTTCTCGAAATCTGATCTACCTATGTGGACCATGTGGACCATTGATGTTGTCCATAAAAAGAAAGAAAGAAAGAAGAAAGAAAGAAAATATATTTATTACTACATTATGCCACACATCACAATTATTTAAGAATAATACCCTGTGATATGTGGCATAACCTAGAAAAAGGTCCTAGCTCAGCATATTGCTGTATGCTCCCCATAAACAAAGAACATACAGCGCTGATTTTCAGCTAGGACCCAGTTCTAAGTGCCACCACGAAAACAGGCAACATAAACCTATATTAAAAGCAAAACCAAATTAAAACTTATAACTAGTTTAAAAAAAATATAAAAAAGAACAAAAAGAAAAATTATATAACATTAAAGTACCTACAGTATTAAAACCAACAATCAAATTTATTCCCAAGTTTAAATTCACCTACTATACTATTATTATTATATTTACTTACTATAACTACATAATAAATAAAAAAGAAAAAGAATATTTATATAAAAAGTAATATGAATGAATAATTACTTTTGTACATTATTAAATATAATATTGATTACACATATAAGTTACACATAGTATAATATATAAATATTTGCTATAAGAAAGAAAACTCCGCCACATGATGCTGGAATTCCATCTGTTTGTCGAGGAGAAATCGGTTCAATAATTTTTTAAATTTAAATTTAGACTTGAATTTTTTTATTGGGGGGGGGGAATATTATTCCAGCATTTAGTAGCGGAGTATGTAAATGACCCTCTAAACGCGGCAGTACGGTGAGGGGGAACCCGAAATTGATGTCGGCAGCTGCGACGCACGGTTTCATCATCAGCCGCCCAAGTGAGTTTATCAAGAAGATACAGTGGTTTACCCTCCTTAATAACTCCAAACAGTAAACACGCCAAATGTAACTTTCTTCTAGTTCTCATCTTTAACAAACTATGATGGTTCAAAAATGGAGTAATATGAGTTCTTGGCGGGACATTAAAACAGAAACGAGCACAAGCATTTTGTACTCGTTGTATTAAGCGCTTGGTTCTACACAGAAGTCGAGGACCAAATACAACATCTGCCTAGTTGAGCTTTGACAATACCAAAGATTCGACCAATTTTATACGTAGTTCCTGAGAGAGGTATTCACGGACCTTATAAATGATTTTTAGCCGATAAAAACAATTTCGAACTACCTCTGCCACATGATCCTCAAACCTAAGGCCAGAATCCATAAGTAGACCTAAATTACGCGCTTGGAAAACTCGCTCCAAAATGTTACCCCTAATGGAAATATTGACATGCTCCAAATTGACTTTATGCAATTGTTTAATTGTACCAAATAAAATGAATTTTGACTTTGAAGGGTTAAGGACAAGAGAATTACGCTCAGACCAGTCTGCTATTCGATCAAGGTCCTCATTAATCAAATTAACGGCTTTATCAACATCTTCCGGCTTACAGGAATAGTACAGTTGCAGGTCATCAGCATACAGGTGGTACTTGCAGTTTTTAATCTGCTGGATTATATCCGCACAATATATAATGAAGAGAAGCGGACCCAAAACCGAACCCTGTGGTACACCTCTAGGTACTAACGTAGATGTTGAACGCCGTTTACTGCCATCATCATATGCTATTTCCACAAACTGTGTCCTGTTACTGAGATAACTATCAAACCATTTAACAGTATCAATATCAAACCCATAATATGACAACTTTGATAATAAGAGTGCAACATTGATACTGTCAAATGCTCGAGAAAAATCGAGAAGCACAAGAACAGTACACATACCCGCATCCTGCGATGTAAGTATGTTGTCTGTGACATCCAACAGAGCCGTCACTGTACCACGACCAGCCCTAAACCCAGACTGATACTCCGGCAAAATATTCCGCTTCTCTACGTATGCTGAAACCTGCAAGTGCACTACTTTTTCTAGTATTTTTGAGAAGCACGGTAAAATGCTAATCGGGCGAAGGTCTTTAGGTGTTTGGGGAATTGGTATTTTAGGTAGGGGACGAATCAGTGCAGTTTTCCAGTCATTTGGAAAAACAGAGCTAGTAATCGAGGTGTTAATTATGGTCATAATAGTGTCGACACTTTGCGGGAGTGTCATAAACATCATGTCCAGTGTAATTTTATCAGTACCTTCAGCATTCGAGTGAAGATTTTTAAGAATTTTTAAAATACCAATTTCAGAAATAGTAGATAAAGAGAAGGAATCGCTATAAAGATGATTAAATTCATAATAGGTAAGAAGAGATAAAGACGTAATGTTAGCACCTGGGACATTTAGAAAATGAGCATTTATTGCCTCGACATCTGTGAAATGTGCTGGTAATTGAACTTTTTTGTTAGGCAGCACAGTAGTTTTTAAATTAGACCACATTATTTTAGGAAATTTTATTTTATTATTAATATCATGCTTGAAATAAGCGCGCTTTTCGTTGTGAATGGACTCGATAACCAAATGTTTATACTGTATGTAGCTAATTTTATTTGCTTCACATTTATCACAACGCCATTTTTCGTGTGCATTGTCCCTTAATCTCATCATTAACTTAACGTTATAAAAAATAAAAGGTGGATAAGTGCCCTGGTTTATCGATCGAATCACTTAGTTGGCAACACTGTTCATGTTCGTGTCTTCAAATAATCTCATAAAACAACTATAATATTGTCAATTATCGTTGTGAAACTTATTTTTTGGGGAAAGTTATAACTATTTAAAGTAATTTATTCATTAATAAACAAAAACTATCAAGTATTTTTTAGTTTTATGTAAAGTGCGGGACGGAGACGAAAGGTCTGGGTAGGGAATGGTCATTCCCCTTTAGTGTGGGTCCAAAAATGAACATGAGCAAGACGAAGATCATGACTAATGCTCATGTACCGCTCCACCCAGTTATTGTTGAGAACTCTGCGCTGAGGGCAAATCATTACAAATATATTATAACTAGCGGACCCGGTCAAGCTTCGCTTTGACTTATGTGTACTTCTTGCCTATCCCTACCTTACACAACCCTACCCCTACCCTACCCTTACCCTATCCCTACCCTAAAAATATGTAAATTATTTCTCTTGGAAAAATCATAGACAACATAAAAATACATTCACGCATTAGTTAACCTATAGAGAAAATCTTAGAAATTGTTTTCGAAAATAGAAACTTTTATTTACACATAATAAATTTATGAACGCACGCCTAAAATTATTTGTCATATGGAAAATTATTCATCTTTAATAATTATTTATTCGTTGAGTTTTCATTGTCTCTAAGATGTATTATGCTATTCTTGGCGGAGACAAATCCAACGAATGAAAAACAATGAAAATCGTTCCAGCAGATCTCGAGTTATAAGTGTTGTAAGTTTTATATGTGGTGTAAACCCGACCTTCTTTTATATATATAGATATATAGATATCTATTAGTAAGTGCACTACCTAAGTGTTTTTCTACGGGCTACTAAAATAGACTGAAACAGATTGGTGAAACAGCGAGTAGGTTTGTATAGTGTATACCCTCACATTGCACATGCTTGTTAGTAGGAAGTTAGCAATAAATAGGTCACGTGGGAGGAACGCCTCCGTCTATGAGATCTTGCGGTGTGATGTTGTTTCCTTTGTTCTGAACAAACATCTGACGCACATAATAGTTAGATATTTTATTTAATAACGAGCTGTTACTGCTGGCTTCGTCTGCGTGGTGATTTTGCTTTTGGGTATTTTTAATTCGCCCGATTGTCTATACTAATATTATAAAGAGGAAAACTTTGTTTGTATGTTTGTTTGATTGTAATGAATAGGCTCAAAAACTACTGGATCGATTTTAAAAATTCGAAAGCTACATTATCCACAAGTAACATAGGCTAAATTTTATTTTGGAAAAAAATAGGGTTCCGAATAAGATATTTAGGTTTTTCAGACACAAGGTGTAAAAAATCAACCAGAAAAGTAGGGTAGGGGTAGGTAGGAGTAGGGTAGGGGTAGGGGTAGGATGGGGGTAGTTGAAAGTTTACATCGAGTTTCACGCGGACGAAGTAGCGGGCGTCGGCTAGTATTGAATATATTGCATAATGCTTAACTACCTGTAACTCAATCAATTTCAAATTTAATAATTAGAAAATGTATCACATTTTAGTAACATATGAGTGTTTCTTGTTGAATCCAATCAACTTTATAAAAATCTGCACGCTGGTAATCATATAATAGCGATTTTTTTTGTTCAATTAAATTTAATTACGCCTATAAGGTGGTAACAAGAATATCTGAAAAAAAAAAACCAAAATCGGACTTCTAGGTAATCGTCGTCTTTAACCCATATTCGGCTCACTGCTGAGCTCGAGTCTCCTCTCAGAATGAGAGGGGTTAGGCCAATAGTCCACCACGCTGGCCCAATGCGGATTGTGCAGACTTCACACACGCAGAGAATTAAGATAATTCTCTGGTATGCAGGTTTCCTCACGATGTTTTCCTTCACCAATTGAGACACGTGATATTTAATTTCTTAAAATGCACACAACTGAAAAGTTGGAGGTGCATGCGCCGGACCGGATTGGAACCCACACCCTCTGGAATCGGAGGCAGAGGTCATATCCACTGGACAATCACGACTAGGCTATCTAGGTAATCGGTTGTCTGTAAAGACGGTTTACTGACGATAGTTGAACGTGACAACGTCAGAAAATACTGATGGAATGGTTGCATTTTTCAAAAGAAAATTATTTTAAACAATAAATAAATAAAATACTGTTAGTTTTTCTAAAATACTGTTTAATAATCTTCATAGACCAGAATATACTTTTTTCTTGTATAAACAGTTGGCAACCCTAGAGCGAGATATACTTTATTTCTTATAAAAAAGAATTGGTAACCCTAGAGCGAGGGGACGACGCATGACGTCATCTTTTTTTGAGTGTGCAGGCTCCATCGAATTATAAGACGTTGTCACGTCAAAAAAATAAACATATTTTGTCGTTACGAGTAACAAAACATAACAAAAGTCAAGTAAAGCGGAAACATATGCGTTATACGTCCGCTTCTGACTTATATCACCTACACTTTCTCGGAGACAAGCACGAAAAACTCCGTAGGCAGTCCGGAAAAACAACATCAAAAGCGATAAGATTATTCAGTGGTCAGAAACAATTTGCTTAAGTATAAAAGAACACAACATTTTCTTTTTCCCATCAAAACCGTCGACAGAACAACGAACAAGGAAACTTTTGTTTAACAAACTTCCACCGTAGTTTATTATTGGAGATGCTATAAATGAACTTTGACGAAACAAAATCTTTGTTTCCCGACTTCACGAATTCGACACCCTAAAGCAGGTAACTACGGTATTTAATTAATCAAAAGTTTGGTAAAGAAAAGTAGTTAAAACTTGTGTTGTAACAAGTCTGAATTTTATCTTTATTAGGTAGTTATAAATAATTGCTATAAAACATTGTTTTCAAGCTAGCGATGTAAATTTTATATAATTACCTACCATGAGTTATTAGGCAATTAAGGTGGAAATATTAAACATATATGAGAAGGATACACGAGTATATAATATCAATAATTTTAAACATGAATCCAACAGAAATACCTAACAAATTAGAGAAATTAGAGCAAATATGTAAAAAATACCTGCCAATAAAAAAAAAACAAATAACAAATATTGTATAGACAGTATCAGTAGGTAAAATTAAAACAAAGATAATTTAGGTTAATTAATGCACGCCATTGACAATCAATTACTCTCACGTTTCTACAGCACCCACGACTATAACTGATCGTGTATTGGTCACTGCGTGTGTGACGGCTCGACTTACGAAACGTCTTCGCTGCCGTTCGCGCTGCAGAAACGTGAGAATAATTGACCTAAGAAATATATAATTATTGAACTGAATAGGATGATGTCTAAATACCAAATCCTTGTACACTAATTATAAAGATATTACGGCCGGATAAATTAATTATAAGTAATTTTACTAATATTACTAACGATAAACTAAATAGTTGTTGATATTGGTAACTTCTTAAATAGTCGGTTTTGATTGGGAAAGTCAAATTGAGTCAATCCGTTACCCTTTGAAAAGCATATTAAACTAAAATTGTCGCTTACAATATAAATGTCGCTAACCATTCGGCGAACATGGATTATTATGTTAACAAAAATAAATATTCAATTTAATTTCATATTATTTCATAATATTTCATTTAAACCTGCGACAACATTTAATCCGCACAAGCATCTATTATAAAATGGCACAACAAACTCCTAATTACGCAACACGAAGAATGAACTCGGAGCCCCTCGGGCAGCAGTAGGCAGTGATGGCAGCGGTCGAGCAACTAATTAAATATTTCGCCAACAAAACCTGCGCTCGTGAACAGGTAAGCGAGCTTGAATAATTTAGCGTCGCGTTCACCTGTCGGGAGGAGTTCGTCGCATTCAATTTAAGGTTAAAGATAAATAAAAATGAAATGCATAATTATTTGGACTGTGACTTCGGTATGAATAAACTGTTATCATCATTTATTGACGTGACGCACGGCGGGCTACATAGTTCGAAAAGCCGATGGACGTTGGGGTCCCAAGGTGCTGGAATGGCGACCCCGCTCCGGAAAGCGCAGTGTTGGGCAACCCCCCACTAGGTGGACCGAGGATATCAAGCGGGTTGCAGGGAGCCGCTGGATGCTGGCGGCTCGAGGTCGTTGTACTTGGAGGTCCATGCAAGAGGCCTACGTCCAGCAGTGGACGTCTATCGGCTGTTAAGGTAAGGTAAGGTAAGGTATTGATGTGACAACGTCTTATAATTCGATGGAGCTGGTTGCGCACTCGAAAAAAGATGACGTCATGCGTCGTTCCCTCGCTCTAGGGTTGTCAACTTTTTTTACAAGAAATACAGTATATTCTGGTCTATAAAGAATATTAAAAACAGTATTTTAGAAAAACGAACTTTTTCTTTTGATAAATGCAACCATTCCATCAGTATTTTCTTATGACGTTGTCACGTTCAACTATCGTCAGTAAACCGACTTTACAGTCGGTTTACTGACGATAGTTGAACTAAAAAATCACTAAACTTTATTTAATTATTGGTCCGAACACATATTAGGGTAAAATCTGCGTCGGTCGAGGTTGAATTTAGCTTGAATAATTTATCTTTTCGCCACCTTCACCTGTTAAGTTGTACATCGTTTACTATTTTCTTGCCACAGGTTTAATAACTTCTGTACAAATCTATACTAATATTATAAAGCTGAAGAGTTTGTTTGTTTGCTTGAACGTGCTCAGGAACAAGTTAGTCAGATTTGAAAATGCCCATGGCGCGTTTATAAAACGTGGTGTGCACAGGCTTTTATCATTAATTTTTAATCAATTGACGGTGAAATCATATACCTAATTATTATTCAACAATGGGCCTTTGTATTTCACCATGGAAACTTTATAAGTTACGGGTTTTCGTGCAGTATTTCGTACTGTAGATTTAACCACTGGAAGGGTGAAATCTCAAAAATCCACTTGTAAATTGCTATTGTACCAATTAGTAACTGTAAATCCATGTCCTAAATCTCATGAACATAACTTGAAAACGACAGATTTTTTTCTTTATATCGCCTGCAGAATACGAAGAGATAGAATTTTCAAAAATTCTGAAGGAAAATTTCATGAATAGAACTCTCCAAATGACAAACTTTAATAATGATTTTCCTTATTTTACACTCAGACGTGGAATTTCCAAACATTATTTATATATGTTATATTACATTCCTCATACAAAAAAACAAAAAATAAAAAACACAGTGAAAGCGTTTCACTTTACCCCGACAACCCGCGTGGTGGGTCGAAACTCCATATCCTCTGCCCAATGTTGAGGGAGGCCGGCTTTGTAGTGGGCCGTTTGATGATTTTTAGTTTATGTCCATAAATACATTTTGATATATACGCAGTGGATTTACAAAACGAAGGTCCTGGATTCGATCCTCGGCTGGACCTATTGAGGTTTTCTTAATTGATCCAGGACTGGCTGGTGGGAGGCTTTGGCCGTGGTTAGTTACCACCCAACCGGCAAATACTTACCGCCAATCGATTTAGCGTTCCGGTACGATGTCGTGTAGAAACCGAAAGGGGTGTGGATTTTTACCCTCCTCTTACCAAGTTACCCCGCATCCATCTTAGATTGCATCACCACTGACCATCAGGTGAGATTGTAGTCAAGGGCTAACTTGTAAAGAATAAAAAAAAACATCATCTAGTAGTAATGAAGACGTTAAAATGAAAATGGGTTTGTAATTTGTTCATCCGATGGAACACCTGAGCTTGGAAATGTGAGGAACATTAAATATTTCGACAGGGACATCATTCTTAGATTTTGTTTTAGTCCGTACTCTCCGTATTAATTTACTTCTATCTGTAGTAGGTACTTGTTATATGCATTCACAGCCGTGATAGCCCAGTGGATATGACTTCTGCCTACGATTCTGGAGGGTGTGGCTTCGAATCCGGTCCGAGGCATGCACCTCCAACTTTTCAGTTTTGTGCATTTTAAGAAATTAAATATCGCGTATCTCAAAAGGTGAAAGAGAAACATCGTGAGGGGAACCTGCATACCAGAGAATTTTCTTAATTATATGCATCGTGTTTTTGAATATTTAAAAAACTGTTTACAAAAACTAAAGAAATAAGATGGAGTATTTTTTAATGATAATTATTGATCACTATATTAATTTACGTAATTTTTGTTAGTGTTAAATTTTGAAATAAAATTATGAAAAAGAAATTGTATGTGCGGATGTCAAGGCGTGACGCTTGTTTTTTATAGGTTTCAGTGGCTTCACCACGCTGCTTGTAAAGGCTCACTCTGTATGATCTTTACTCTGTGCTAGAAATTCAAAACTTGTTCTCACCCCGAAATCTAATATTTCATATTTTACTATACGTTCCGGCCATAAATCAATTCCTGCCCCACATAAATATCAAAGACAAGGCAAAACAAATAGAAGCTACAAAAGTAACGTTCATCAACAGGTAAGCCTCAGGAAGACGTTCACGCTCGCAAAGGAACTATTTATCGCCTTTAACTGCTATAAAGATGTTTGAAACACGCATTTACGATGAATGAACGGTGGCACGCGAGACGCATAGATACTCCTAACTCCGCGGAATAGAAATAACGTTATTACTGTTGCGCCTTTTTTAACCGACTTCAAAAAGGAGGTTCTCAATTCGAGAGGTAACAAACATTAAAAAGAAATCGGTTGTCTGGTAAGTCGGTTTACTAATGATTTTTGACGTGACAACGTCTTATAATTCGATGGCTGCACATTCGAAAACAGATGACGTTATGTATCGCTCCCTCGCTCTAGGGTTGCCAACTTTTTTTACAAGAAATAAAGTATACCTGGTCTATGAAGATTATTAAACAGTATTTTTAACCGACTTCAAAAAGGAGGAGGTTCTCAATTCAGTCGGTATTTCTTTTATGTATGTACACCGATTACTCAAAGACGCCTAGACCGATTTCAAAATTTTTTTTTTTATTTGAAACGGTATAGTCCTCATTTGATCCCATTGCCATCATGTCAAGATCTGATGATGGAATCCTGGAGAAATTGAGGGGAACTTTCGAAAATTATATGGATGTCTAGTATGTTCGTAAACTTTTCCATTTAGTACTTTTAAGCACTACAATTTCATGAAGGTTTAAAATCGATCTGATGATGAAGCCATAAAACAGACGAGGGAACTTCTCGGCGATTTACAGCAGTTACCTTGTGTTTGGGCTTGATTAATTTGTATTAATGAGAACTTTCCTAGATAGCTTGTGACTGTCATTTAGGGGTTTGGTGATGAAGACCAAGGACAATTAAGGGAACTCCTTAACAGTTTACAGTGACTACCCTGTGTTTGGCCTTGATTAATTTGTATTGCTGAGAACTTTCTACCTAGATGAGTTGTGTCTGTTATTAGGGTCTGATGATGACGACCAAGGTCAATTAAGGGAATCCCTTAACGGTTCACGGTAGCTACCTTGTGCTTGGGCGACCTCCTGATCACTGAAGGCGGTGCCAACACAGTGATGCATTAACTTAAGCAGTTTAAATCATAAAGCTTCAGATTATCAGACAGTTCTTTCCCGTGGTTCTTTCAGAAACGGCTTTAATTAATACGCCACTGGCTTGACACCGCCTTCAAGGTGATCAGTAGGTAGCACATACGATGTTATTTTCCGCTTTTCATTTTATTTTAGTGATTTTGAATTCGGTTGAATTTTTTAGTTAAAAATATTTTTTTTCTGACTAGTTTTCTAAATCGGGTTTACCTATAAATAACCGCACTATTAAGACATGATTCAACAGAGGTATCTTGGAGGTAATGGTGAAATCTTCAATCGCTGGAGCGAATTTTCCTCATTCCACCGCCCTTTGCCACGAACGAGGTAAATTATGGCTTTAGGGTGCTATTTATTCAATTGTGCCGAAATCAAAGACGTGCCAATTCAGTGTACTTGGTTGAGTGAGCTCATCGGATGTGATGATAAGTAGAATCACAACATGTCGGATAAACATAGGGCTGCCAACCGTACTATAATATACAGTATTGTACTATATTATACTATATATATACATTACAGCTGTCTAGTAGTAATAGTCTCTGCGCTAAGCCGCGCACAGATGGACCAGGCGAAATTATAAGGGTTCTCCTTGGACTACGGAACACTAAAACATTGATTAGCCATATTTAGCCAAGTAAGTTTTCGCTAGTCGCTCGCTACTTAAACTTAAATATAATTAAACCTAACTAATAAAATTTACCTATAATAATATTATTAACAATATTAATATTGAAGTTAAAAAGTTCTGCCAAAATTAAACTTAATGTTATTATTAAGAGTTTGTTTTTGTAAGAACTTTATAATTATTTTTAATTCAGCCTGTCTTTGCAGAGCTTCTAATAAAGTCGTCTAAAAGTTCTCAGAACTTAAGTGAACTATTAATTATTATTTATTATTTATAAAATTCTTTACTAAGTATTTAATTTAAAATTAAAATTTGCAAAAATCCTTTCATTAATCATCTATAGCACAAAAAGCCTAGGGTAGGGGTAGGGTAGGTGTAGGGTAGGGGCAGAGTAGGAGTACGGAAGGGTAGGGAAAAAGCGTACATTAGTCAAAACGAAGCTTAACTGCTTTTATTATATCCGTCAGTTGTGTTCTTTCCCTTAACCTACTAATACTAAAAGTTTGTTTGGATGTTCGTTACTCTTTAACGCTGCTACTACTGAAGCGATTTGGCTGAAATTTGGAATTAAAATAGATTTTATTCTAGGTTAACACATAGGCTACTTTTCATTTCGGAAAAATCCATGGTTCCCGCGAGATTTGTGAAAAACTGACGTCTGTGAAACCACGCAGATGAAGTCGCGAGCGTCCGCTAGTTGTTTAAAAATATTAAATGAATTTTAAGTTACCTAAAGGACAGATAAAAACAAAGAACCTAGCTCTGTTTTAACAGGTCTGTAAGTATATTTTTAGGGTCCCAAACAAACTCCCGAGAACCTTTTAAATAGAGCGTTTCTTACTGTTACTCGTTACGTTAGCGTTGTTTTGATGGGATCGGGGAAATGTTTTATTAGGTTCAATGTTATTCTTTTATTTTTCAAGGTACACTCGTTTTATACTGCGAATATAACACATTTATTCGTTACGCAAGTACAGTAATATAAAAATAGCCAAGATTATATCGTTTTGAATAAAATATTGTTAGTTATGCTGACGACATGGTGTTGTTGAGTCCATCAGTAAGGGCGCTCCGGAAACTGCTGACAATTTGTGAGAGATATGCGCAGAAGCATGGCCTTCTGTATAATGTTAAGAAGAGCGAACTTCTGGTGTTTCGGGTGGGCTCGCGAAAATTAGAAAATGTACCACCAGTAACATTGGGAGGAATCGAGCTTCAGAGGGTGTCGGAGTTCAAATACCTCGGTCATATTGTCACTGAGGGTTTGTGCGACGACATGGACATGGAAAGGGAAAGGAGAGCGATTGCTGTCAGATGCAATATGTTGGCTCGCAGGTTCGCGCGGTCTACTGTAGACGTAAAAGTAACACTGTTTAAGGCGTTCTGTCAGACGCTATACACGTGCAGCCTGTGGGTCAACTATACGCAGAAGACATACAATGCACTCCGAGTGCAATACAACAATGCCTTCAGGGTGATGTTGGGGCTCCCACGGTACTGTAGTGCATCAGCAATGTTTGCGTACGGAAGGACTGACAGCTTCTCTACAGTCATACGGAAACGAACGGCAACGCTGATGAGTAGGTTGAGGGGGAGCACTAACACCTTCCTGAGGGTGATTAGCGAAAAGTATGACTGTCCCATACTGAGGCACTGGATACACACACATACCTGTGTGCCCGGTGTGTCAGTATGTAGGGGCAGATATCTTAAGTAAGTATTATACCTAAATATGTAGTGTTATTATTTCTCTTTTTTTTTTATTTTTTTTTTGGTCTGTATTTACTTTACTAACATATAATTTAAGCTATTGTCTTTTTTTTTTGTACACTAAAAACTATGGGTCAAGGCCTGAAATAAACATATTTTTTTTTTATTTTTTATTTATTTTTTTTTATTGTACTACAGTCTGGACTCTGGCAAGTTCATTGATGATACTCATGATGATGATGATGATACTCATAATGACATGATATGTGGGCGACGAGGGCAAAGACTGTGCGGGTGTGAAATCGTGCGTGCGGGGAAGTGAGGTGCATCAGTCGTGGGTTTTACATTCATCGCGCGCGAACCATCGGGAGTGTTATGAACGAAGTTAGAGTTATAGAGGTGTTTTCATTTTCGTCTTGTTTATTACAGAAATAAACTTTATTTCGCAGTAAGTTTTATAAAGCTGTTATTGTAAAATATACATAAATTCTTAATTAAATAGATTAAGACAACAATACGGTTAGTTTGTTCTACGTTTATATTTCATAAATACGTGTATGAATAAAATTGAATTACACAACTTATAACTTCACACCGCAACTTCTGATTTGGCTATTTCCCGAAATAACACATCAATATTTAATAATTGATTCAAAGTTGTGTTATTCAATTTTATTCATACTCTTATTTATGAAATTTAAACGTGTAACTAACATACACATCTACAGATTTACGCGAATTTACATATTTACAATTTACACATCTACAGATTTACACACAAAACTTTAGTGTGACGTGATGTGGTATTATAAATCTGTTCCAGGAACTAAAATCTCATTGCGAGTATGAAATTGAAAGGATTGTTTAATACAAAAGAATTTCATGCAGTTTAAAACCTTTCGGTTTGAACCGAAAACCAATAAGCGATCAGAATTCGAGCCGGCTCCGTTTCAAAGCTTTGCATTTAAATCAGTTTTATAGAGTCACCTGCATATTCGATATAGAATACAGCGCTCCGCGAACAAATTGTGCTTAAAATTTATTTGAAGTTTGAATTTACATAACTTGGATGTTTCTGCAATACGAATTTATTTCCTATAAAAGGGTACTTGACTAAATATGTTTAATCGTACCTACATAACTTTATTCTGGCAATAACACATTCATAAACAATGTTTTTAAAGTCTCTGTGAAATGAAAAAGTCTTTGTATTGGGTACTATATGACGCCGCGCCGTTTAACCCGCTTGGTTCCCGTTCCCGTGAGAATATGGGGATAATATATAGCCTATAGCCTTCCTCGATAAATGGGCTATCTAACACTAAAAGAATTTTCCAAATCGGACCAGTAATTCCTGAGATTAGCGCGTTCAAACACACTCTTCAGCTTTATAATATTAGTATAGGATATGAGGACATAATAGACCAAGCACGTTTGTATGTATTTACACTGCAGTTGTCTTTTATCTATGGAAGCACCATACCGGTTTCCTGTCCTGTCAAACCATAGAACAGAAAACGCTAAATCGACGCTTGTCTATTAGTACATTTTACTCAGGGCGTGAACATCGTACAAGTATGAGATACCTCGGCATAATATGAGAAATTGTATTCCTAGTCGCCAGTCACTTAGCTTCACGGCAACCCTTAATCACTATTTAATTTGAAACTTCAAGGGTCTCTAGCGAAGGGTTGCCATGAAGCCAAGTGTCTGGCATATGGGGATATCATTTCTCATATTATGCCAATAATATGAGAAAAAAATATACTTTCTGCTGGCTGGCTGGCTCATTTTTTGCGCAAAGGATCAGCCTGGCTGTTCAGCTTGGAAATGCAGCCAGTATTCTTGCCACTATTCCACGTGGGCATGATTTGTATAGTCATTATGATTAGTTAGCTTAAGTTCCTTGATGTATTTTTTCTCAGTGTGTTTGGCTTTTGATGTAGTGATAAGGCGAGTGGTGTACACAGGATTCTTGAACAGGGTATGAAGATAGTATGCAGAGGGTACTAGTCATAACTACTCATGAAACACTAAGTACTCATAACTAGTTAACCCGCTTCCATCTTAGATCATCACAGATCATCAACAACAGACGTCAACCTCTGAACAGGAGATCTAATTAGGTAAAATATTTATATATTTAATTTAGGCTAAACGTTGAATAAATAATTGATTTATGGATACTATGATATCGTTTTCCATTAATCGTCGTCATTTGTGCGGGACATATTAATTAATTTTGCTTTTCGTCCATCAATCTGAATTATTAAGACCAATTTTAGGAGGCAAATAAATAGATACAATACAATGATTCATTTCTCGACATCCATCGTCTTCCCAGGATTATAGGATATTTTCCCCACCCCCTCAAAGTAATAAGAAAGGAAAAGAAAGTAGTAGTAAATCTTCCACGCTATTTTTTGAAAATTGCCAAAACCTACTAATACTATAGCTTGGCAACTTCGTTCGTAACACTTCCGATGGTCCGCGCGGGCCGGGGGGCGTGTAGCGATGAATGATAGCCCACGACTGATGCACTTCTCCGCACGCACGATTTTATACCCGCGCAGTCTTTCCCCCGTAAAGGGTATACTCGTACTCCCCACGTGGTCCCATAGTTGTCATATCAGGATCTGATGATAGGTTTTGGAGAAATCGGGGGTAACTTTCAAAAATTATCATACATAAATTTATGTTCGACATAACGATCGGCAATCGGGAAATATAGTCGGCAATCTAACTTCAAACTAATATTATAAACTCGTTAAAAGTTTGTATGGATGTTTGGATGTATGTTTGCATGTTTGTTACTCTTTAACGCCGCTATTACTGAAGCGATTTGGCTGAAATTTGAAATGGAAATAGATTTTACTCTGGATTAACATATAGGCTACTTTTTATCCCGGTAAAATTCATGGTTCCCGAGAAATTTGTGAAAAACTATATTTCGCGCGTAAAAAGTCGCAGGCGTCCGCTAGTAGGTACAAAAAACTAAAAAAATCTCGTCTACATAAAGTAGTAAGTCCAAAAAAGGTTATCTTTAATGCGTTAAAGTATCTTTCTTTCTTCTTTTATACACTTACTTAAGTTATTACAACAGCCATAATACCACCCTTCAACATAATTGTGATTTCACAATAGTCGTAAAATGAGTTGAATGTTAAAAATTGTAATTGAGTCGTGGAAACTTGGCTGTGGAAGTTCGCGCCAGCCGTACTTATCTGCCGGAAATTAGAGCTTTTGCGGCGTTTCCATCATATTTTAATTTTCCTGACTCTTTTTTATGAAAGTTAGTTTTTTATAAGAATATAATGACTACTGTTGATAAAGTATGTCAAACGAGATATAACTTTGAGATATATGGAACTATTCCTTTTATAAATATACGAGTGTATTACACTAAAATTGATTTGAAACCACACTCTCTGGAATCGGAGGCAGAGGTCATACCCACTGGGCTATCATGACTCATATCAGAACTTCATACTTTATCCAATTTTTATCTATTTTTAATATATTCAGGGTCACAAAATGTAAACACATAACCACTTATTAAGTCTTTTACAATATTATACAACAACTTCATTACCATGTTAATTGACTCTTTGCTGATGTACATTTTTTTACATTTTCAATGTATAAGACCCAAAAATTACTTTTTATTTAAAAAATTCGCCTGACGCCCGCGACTTGTCTACGTGAAAAGTTAGTCCACAAAACCCGCGGGAACCATGGATTTTTCCGGAATAAAAAGTAATCTATATGTTGCTCTGTAACCTCGTGTGAGCCCCGGTCCTTGATTCGAATCCTAAGAGTTGGGCTAAAAATTCTAAGCTTTCTTCATAAGCATTTTCAGGCTACTTTTCCGTTACGACTCAGATCTAGAATCCCAGACCTCAGGTATTTATGCCGTATAGAATAACCTCTAGACCAACGAGTCAGTTGTACACATCAGCTAAATCGTTATATGTCTTGTCAGCGATTAAATACTAACTGTATGGAACACAAGATGTGGACATGATTTATGGGTTTCGATATTAAGGGACGGACCTGTCTACAGTTATTGTAAAGGTAGGATTCTCGTTACAATGAGACGTCCATACTTTCTATTTCTCCTTGTTATCCATGTAGGTACTTATCTTTCCATGAGAATACCTTACCATACCTTATCATAGACGTCCACTGCTGGACATAGGCCTCTTGCATGGACCTCCTTCGGCTCTTTGAACTATGTGACCTGCCCATTGTCACTTCAGCTTCGCGACTCACTGAGCTATGTCAGTGAGTCGCGATCACGAGATTGCGGCTCCTCATTCCTGATTCGATCACGCAGAAAAACTCCAAGCATAGCTCGCTCCATCTTCCGCTGAGTGACTTTGAGCCTTTTAATAAGGCCCATAATCTAAGGTACTTGTACCGAATCGTAAATCCTTACAAATAATTTCTTACCTACTAACTACAGAGATTACTTCCTACAACCTCACAAATTTTACCTCTTTATAATATTCGCATAGATATTTTTTTTTAATTTCATAAGCACGTGAATACTTTTCAATAATAATAATTTTCAATTTTCCTATTGAAGTTTGAAATAAAGTATTATTATAATTATTATATATTTTTAATAGTGTTTTGTATTACATGTATTTAAGGAATAATGAAATTGTAAAAAAATAAAAAAAGACAAATAAATAAATGAGAGAAAAATTAATACTCTTTTCATTTTCATTCACTTACTTATTATGTTTATGTTTTGAGGAAACATAAATATATCATAAATATTTATTTATATTTTGAGATATTTTCGAAAATAAAAGTTTTATGCTAAGAGAGTACATAAAAATCTTAAAGCTGAGCATTGTTTATCTTTTATCCGAGAAACGCATTAAAGTTTTTCAGCTTTCGCCAACTTCAGGGGAGATTAGTTTTTCAAAGTTCCCCACAATGCCGCAATGTAGTTCAAGGTATTCAAATGCGTTTTTACTTTTTACTTGCCGAGGCCTAGATACAGGCTTACAAAGAAAGCCTGAAATGTGAAAACTTTGTCTATAAAGAGCTTTATTGTATTGAAATGGTAAGTTGTTGAACGCGTTAGGCCTTCTCCGCATTTTGTTTGAATACATTTTCCACGTTTACTTTTTTTTGGATATAGAAATTTTCGTACCTAAAAATTTGTATAGAATTATTTTCTATGCTGGCATGATTTATTTACCGATGTACTTAAAATAACAAGAGTTATTCTTATGAAAGGAATAGCAAGAGATAGATGTCTAGAAAGATTAAATGTCTAAAAATATTTAAATAACATAGATACACATCACTACAATGAAACTATTTTCTTGTCTGCTTTTCTGGTGGTAGAGTCTCTATTAATAGGTAAACAACAACTAAGCCTTCTTCAATTAAACAAATAAAATATTATTTACTAGCGGACGCCCGCGACTTCGTCCGCGAGAAATTTGGTTACGAACCATGGATTTTTCTGGGATGAAAAGTAGCCCATGTGTTAATCCAGAGTAAAATCTATTTCCATTCCAAATGTCAGCCAAATTATTACTGTAGTTGCGGCGTTAAAGAGTAAAAAACATCCAAACAAACATCCATACAAACATCGATAGAAAATATATAATATAATATTAGTAGGATTTTTTGTCCACTACGCAAGCAACATGACGTTGTGTTAACAAAACGAAATACGAATGTAATTTAAATTACTATCAGACCTCCACTATTCCACCCGTCTAGTTCCCATCACTGTAGGAATACGGGGATAAAATGTTACTCACTGATAATGTAGGTTTTCATTGTTGAAAGAATTTTCAAAATCGGTCCAATAACTTCGGTATTAAATCCTACCTCTTGTAATATTACTTAAAATTCCATCATTTAATTTTTAAACGTCGAAACATATTATCGCGTCCATTATTGTGTAGAGATAATAACCATGTCCGAGATAGAAAGGTTTGAAACGTGCTCCGGTTAGTGAAACAGACCACAAAATAACTCCACCGCGTAACATTTTGTTTTGAACATCTCACGATGTCACTTTAATCGAAGTTTCTATGAGAGAAATATAATACAATGTGATTTTTCAGAGTAGACTACGTGTTCAGATGCTTTCAAGTAACCCAAAAAAATCGGTTGTCTGTAAAGACGGTTTACTGACGATAGTTGAACGTGACAACGTCAGAAAATACTGATGGAATGGTTGGATTTTTCAATTAACGTATTTAAAACAATAAATAAATAAAATACTGTTCTTTTTATAAAATACTGTTATCTTCATAGACCAGAATATACTTTATTTCTTGTAAAAAAAATTGGCAACCCTAGAGCGAGAGAACAACGCATGACGTCATCTTTTTTCGAGTGTGCAGGCTCCATTGTATTATAAGACGTTGTCACGTCAAAAGTAACCCTACATAGTAATGCCCCGGGAACCCAAGTATACCCCAGTATAAAAGTATATGGTGATGATAATATAATGTATAAATAAGGAACTGATTAAATAATTGGCCTAATAAAAGTACGTTTCTTAAAGAAATATACTTTTTTATCTTCTAGGGCAAAATGTTCGCCGGTGTATCAAAGCGGCGAAGTAATATTGAAGCTGTATTATTTTTTTCTGTTACTAACAAGCATATGAAGAAAACGAACAAACAAACCAAATATAAGTCTTCAAAAAATATTGTAAAACTCAGGCTGTATAGGCAGCGATCTTAGCTTGTCCCCGTTGTAGAAAAATTAAAGATGAATTAGAAATGTCATAAAATGATTTAGCGAACTTTTTTTGATAAAGTAATGATTTCATTATTAAAGTAAAATTATCAAGTTTTTTTAGATAAAAGTAAATTTTCGGGTGGTTAGGGTAAGCCTGGGCCGGGGATGGGCATTCCCTATTGCCTTTTACCTGGGTTCATGGCAATATCTGTAGCCCCTCATTGAAGCACTGAGCGGTTGGTTCAATTTTCTCGGTTATTCCACAAATCGTAGAATATTATCCCGCTATTGTAACATTAAGAAATTAAATATCACGTGTCTAAATCGGTGAAGGAAAACATCGTGAGGAAACCTGCATACTAGAGAATTATCTTAATTCTCTGCGTGTGTGAAGTCTGCCAATCCGCATTGGGCCAGCGTGGTGGACTATTGGCCTAACCCCTCTCATTCTGAGAGGAGACTCGAGCTCAGCAGTGAGCCGAATATGGGTTGATGACGACGATTGTAACATTCCCTAAAGTCTGCAGACCGCAAAAGGATTGACGCTTTCGAGATGTGGTGTTAGAGAAAAATGCTCCGGATTCCATGCACTGCATTTTGGACAAACGCATCTAAACTTGCCAAACTTAAAGTTAAAATAACACCCTCTACCATATGTCTCAAGCGTATTCTAGAGTACTTCGGACACATTGTCAGGAAAGACGGAGAAAATCTAGAAAAAAATATTATTACTGGCAAGGTTTTTGACGGCCTCCGTGGCGCAGTGGTATGCGCAGTGGACTTACAAGACGGAGGTCCTGGGTTCGATCCCCGGCTGGGCTGATTGAGGTTTTCTTAATTTGTCCAGGTCTGGCTGGTGGGAGGCTTCGGCCGTGGCTAGTTACCAATCTACCGACAAAGACGTACCGCCAAGCGATTTAGCGTTCCGGTACGATGTCGTTTAGAAACCGAAAGGGGTGTGGATTGCCATCCTACTCCTAACAAGTTAGCCCGCTTCCATCTTAGATTGCATCATCACGTACCATTAGGTGAGATTGTAGTCAAGGGCTAACTTGTACAGAATAAAAAAAAAGGTGAAAAGAAAAAACCGCGGGGCGGAACCGCATTACACTCGAGAGTCATGTTTACGATGCTCTTCGCGTAGCCAGGTATGGAAAAAGATGGCATAACATCCTAAGGACAAAGATCAGAGATGGAGGTGGTCATGACCCTCACATATGAGGATTACGACTCACGGAGGAGGATTGTAACATTATGCTAATAATTATTATGATTGGTCTAGTGGTAGAGACTCCAAAGAGTAAAGTTAAAAATCAAAACCAATATATAATTTGCTATAAATTGTTACACTCGTTTCCAAATACACAAAATTACGTTATTTGCTACATTTTATATAATTAAGACAAGAATGTATTTTCACTTTTCTAATATCTACTGTTAGAATTATCGCTGTCTAATCTTATTTAAGCTCCATCCTAAGCGTAACAAAAATAAATGTTCATTCACTGCAATAGAGATCCACAGTTCCGCAAAAGCGTATTAGGTTCTTACTTATGTAATCGCCTAAGGGACTGTCTTCACGGGTGAGAAAATCGCGAGGATTCCGTCCAACTACCGATAACTTCCACGATAGAGTGACAATCATATAAGCGTACCACTACTCGGGTCTTAGCCATGTAGCATGTCGATTCTCTTTCTACAAACGCTAACGCTTCGAAAACTGAAAAATGTATGGGAATGACAGATTCGATCTATAACTTGATCACGTGACCTGTCGATAGCAAATGACATTCCCCTACATTTTTTAATTTTCGAAGCGTTTGCGATTTTAGTAAGAGAATCAAAATGCCATATGGCTACAGGTCCTGTTTCGTTGGTCCAGTGATCAGCCTTTGAGGCTTGGAAATATGAGCTGCCATTTACGGATTGGATATACAGGCTATGAAATGTGAAGTTATAACTTCTCTACAAGATCCTAAATTAGGAAGTTGTTGGTGTTACCTTAAAGGGCGTGGTAAGTTTCGTTCCGGCCAATAATATTTTTATTGTGATAGTTACAGATTCAAAACATTTTTAACCATTTTGAACAAGGTGCATGGTGCACGTAGAACAAAGTGGGTGTACGCTCCTAATACCTTTACTTATAAGCTATTTAAAAAGATCATCTCTAGTTGCCCTGGAAGACTACGAGAATGCACCGCCTCATGTGGTGGCATAAAGTAGTTGGATGCCTTCTTAGTACAGTAGAGGGGCATGAAACGCATAGATTTTCAAATATGCTGCGTATAACCTGGCAATGTTGCGAAAGTCGAAGCTATTGCTCTCGCTCGTCGCTAGACCCAACATTTTTGCCATAAGACGTGACGAGACCTAGACGATAAATTTACCCAGAGTCAGTCGTTATTATACCGCGATAATGTTCGCCAGAAATTGGCTCATAAAATGTTGTATAGCATTTGGTGGTGCGGCGATACTATTTGGCTGCGATTCTCTCATCTGTGAGAACGCTGCCTAAAACTATGTTTCGAAATGCACAAATAATTGACGGCATTGAGGCACTTGGAAAAATTGGATTTTGAGAAGATGTTTCCTATACACACTTTAACACAATCATTAATTAACAGCAGGTATCTAGATTCTAGGTTTAAGAAAATCCCTACTAATATTATAAATGCGAAAGTAACTCTGTCTGTCTGTCTGTTACGCTTTCCTGCTTAAACCTCTCAACCGATTTTGATGAAATTTGGCACAGACAATCTTTAAACCCTGAGAAAGGACATAGGCTACCTTTTATTGCGAAAAAAAGGATGAAGCGGTTTGTATGGGATTTCTTAATTTTAAAAGATAAAACCATGAAACTTTATATTTAAGCACTTGATAAGACATTTTTTCTAGCGTTTTTGAAATTTTGACCTGTAAGGGGATGAAATAGGGGTTGAAAATTTATATCGATTTTCACGCGAACGATGTCGCGGGCGTCCGCTAGTAGCTAATAAAGTTAAGTTACCATGTTTACCTAATTCTGACTGATCAGTTGTTATTATTAAAACTGATGATAACCTACAGCTATACGGACTTTTTCTCAATTTTTCTGTAGTACTTTTCAACACGACTATTGCGGATTCCTAGTTGGAGTTTATTTGTAACCTTATTAAAAGTTAGAGCTGGCAAAAAGCTTTTTATCCCGAGTGCTGAAAGTGGGTTATGATTTTTTAGTAGTAGACGTATGTACTGTATGTATATTGTATACGAATATTAATAGATTATGAGCCTGTAGTGGCCACATCTTTGTATTTTTTTAAAGCTCAATTTTTGTCAACGCATGCTCCTACCATAAGAAAATACGATAGGCCTATGATGAGTTTTTGAGGTTTAAGAGGTAAGAATGTGCGTAGTATTACATAAGAAATTCTGCCCCCAGATGCCAGTTACTTTGTGGCAACCCTTCAACACCGTTTACCCGTTCTACAGACCTACAGTTATAACTATACAGTCAAACTATTCAGTTAAATCATTCGTGTGTAGTGTCCGTCAGTTCTAGCTGTACAGTTTTTCTAATGATTTTGATTGACAGGTAAAACTGTAGGTCTGGAGCCCGCATTAAGTTCAAACTATGTATTCTGTGTATTGCGTGTGTGTCAAATGTTTTGTTTTTCTAAATGGGTATTTATCTATTAAGTTAAAAGCCTGACTGGTGGCTGGGGGTATGTTTCCTCATTATATACCGTACAAGGTATAAAAATAATTGTATTTTAACAATGAATATCAGAACTCTTGAAATTCGCTACTTCCCAAAACCACCATCATCCAAACTGCATATTTGTATACCGTAGTAACCTATGGAAGACCCCCATCTTATTTGTATACGATTAGTGGACGCCAGCGACTTCGTCCGCGTGGAATTTAGATTTTCATAAATCCCGCGGGAACCACGGTTTTATCCGAGATGAAATGTGGTATATGTGTTAATCAATAGTAAAATCTATTTCCATTCGAAATTTCAGCCAAATCGCTTCAGTAAACGCAGCGCAAAGAAGGAACGAACATATACACTCACTTACACAAAAACGTTCGCCTCCATAATATAAGAGTGATAAAGTATAAAAAAATATGTATATTTAACGAAAGAAAAGGTCTGTTTATCAAATAATCGTTCTTTCTCTCTTAACAAGTAGTAGCCAGTATCTGCCCCCCTAACCAAGTGGCACGTCGTTCTTTTTGTACGACCGCAAACGCTTCAAAAACTAGCAAAATGTATGAGAATGACAGATCTTGATCACGTGACCTGTCTATAGCAAATGTCATTCTCATACATCTTTCTAGTTTTCGAAGCGTTAGCGTTCGTAGAAAGAGAATCGACGTGCCACTTGGATAGGGAGGCTAAACCCTTGAAACTCGCTTTCTCCCAAAACCACCATAGTTACGTACCGTAGTAGGTACCTATGGATAGTTATGTACCTATTATGTTTGTACGTAACAGTATAGTGGCAACAATACAGCCAATTACCGTTGACCGAGATGTTCCGCACTTGAAATTGTAACGTCTTGTAAGAAAGAAGCTTTTCTTGATTTAACTTTGACAATACCAATTGTACGGGGAAACTGCAACGTATCATAAATCTGTTTCCGCTTCGAGTGAACAACTACGTTGGATTTTTGTAGTATATGACGGCCAAGGTGTTTTAATAATTACTTAATATTGTGTTTTGTTACCAATTAGGTTAGGTAATAAATTACTGAAATATTTACGACACATTGCATTTAAGTAACCTAGTTAAATTGTGGCTGGATAGTATTAAATGATATTTTTTTTTTGAGTTTACTCATTAAGAATCGGATTTTCATATATAGCCCCCGATATGAAAAAAATATGTGCAGTAAAATTCGATGAACGAATGACAACGTTACGTTTTAGTGCGCAACCTATTCTGCGCACCTTTCACCGTGCGACTGTCTAAATAGGTGACTGATTGTTATTATGAAATATATTTCCAAAATAACGATCAAGGGGATCGTTATTTTAGAAATATATTTCATAATAACGATCGACGAATATTTTGTACAGAATTGATCTCTCTACAGATTTATAATAAGTATAGAATAGATATAGATTTAGTGATTGCGATTTACCATTAGCAAACCCCATAAGACGATCTTTACTTACAGGTATAGTTATTTAAAACGTTTTAACAAGCGTCCCTGTGAAATCAAAAGAAGTAAATGGTAATGAAGACGATTATTCCCGATCGGAATGCAGCTGCAATGGCTGAACAAACCGTGGGAGGTTTTGGCCGTGGCTAGTTACCACCCTACCGACAAAGACGTATCGCCAAGCGATTTAGCGTTCTTGTCGAGTTGTCTTGTAGAAACCGAAAGGGGTGTGGATTTCATCCTTCTCCTAACAAGTTAGTCCGCTTCCATCTTAGATTGCATCATCACTTACCATCAGGTGAGATTGTAGTTAAGGGCTAACTTGTATACAATAAAAAAATACAAGTGTGTCCCATAATGTATACTACTTTATACCAGAGATGGGGCACTAGCGCATCAAAACAGAGGCGGGCAAAATGTGGAAATTTGACTTAATCTCATTATTAAACAACGAACGTTATTTAAACAAATAATACCTAAATATCGTCTACAATGTCGAGTTGTGTGTTCAGAAAGTGTAAAAACAATATAAATATATAATGGAATTAAAGACAAAACTGTGCATGTGTGAGCTCATAGTGTAGCTAAATTCGGATCACTTTTTGCGGTGATTTTGTAGGGACGTAACCTATCTAAAACATAAAATTATCATAGACTAGACCTGTATCAGAAGGCCCCGTAGGTAATATCTACGTACATACCTACTAGGCAAAGACATACCTAAGTTACTTGTACCTATTCCAAGTAATCCGCTTCTATCTTAGACTGCATAGTTACTTGACATCAGGTGATCAAGGCCTTATTTGTTATAGAATAAATAATAAACATTATCATCATTATCAACCCATATTCGGCTCACTGCTGAACTCAAGTCTGTTCTCAGAATGAGAGGGGTTAGGCCAATAGTCCACCACGCTGGCCCAATGCGAATGGCAGACTTCACACACGCAGAGAATTGAGAAAATTCTCTGGTATGCAGGTTTCCATACGATGTTTTTTCCTTCGCCTTTTGAGACACGTGATATTATTTTTTAAATGCACACAACTCAAAAGTAAGAGGCGCGTGCCCCGGATTCGAACCCACACCGAATATGACCTCTGTCTCCGATTAGAATAAAAATTATGGTTTACGTTTTGTTTTTTTATATCATACACATCATTTGCAGAAAATGTTCCATTTAGAAAATATTTTCGTGACTGTCTTTTGTATTCTCAAGAACTTATTTTATAGTGTAAGTTACGAACATTGGCAGGAAACAATATGAAAAAGCTTGCCTCAAACAGTTCTGTGATACCCATTTGCCAAGTTCCTATCTTGAAACGTGTCGTATTCGAGATAGTAAATAAGAAAAGTCACATAAAAGTATTGCAGTTGGCTGCTCGACTCGATTAATTTTGTCGACGAAATTGCCAGGTAGAAACACTTGTGCTGTGTAAGTACTATTTACGACCTATCATTTCTTAATTAGTAGTTCTAATAGTAGTAGTTAGTTTTTTTTTATTCTTTACAAGTTCACCCTTGACTACAACTCTCCTGATGGTAAGTGATGATGCAGTCTAAGATGGCTTCGGCCGTGGCTAGTTACCACCCTACCGACAAAGACGTACCGCCAAGCGATTTAGCATTCCGGTACGATGTCGTGTAGAAACCGAAAGGAGTGTGGATTTTCATCCTCCTCCTAACAATTTAGTCCGCTTCCATCTTAGATTACATCATCACTTACCATCAGATGAGATTGTACTCAAGGGCTAACTTGTAAAGAATAGAAAAAAGCCTTCAGTCTCGGTCATATCCTGGTCAATCAATAACATCTGATAGTGATCGATTATCACCCTAAACCCATCAACTCCCATCAGAGCATCGTGGGTCTAAGTTCCATATCCCGTCACCTAATGCCAGTTGAAATAGGGTGAGTTTTATCACTAAAATAATAATAATACAGTGTATAGGGTGTTTCTCGGCTGAGTTCCAGTGACGCCTATCAATCACACGTCACCCCATTGTCGTCGCCTTGATCAAATGCTGAAGATACCACGGAATAAATAGCTGCGGGTAAGATTTTTAGCCATATCCATATAAATATTTCGTGTCACATTGTTTCTTCGCGATAAGCTCCTAAATTAAACTAACGAAGCGAAAATGATCTTTTTAACATAAAAATGGAACCGACTTCAAAGATGTATTTCAATTATGTTGATTTTAACACAATATTATTAAACCGATTTTCATGAACATGAAATGTGACCTGAAAGTATATTCTTTGAAACAAAAAAGAATTTTCACAATTGGTTAATAAATGACGAATATATGAGGTAACAAACATTAAAAAAAACATACGAACTGAGAATCTCCTCCTTTTTGAAGTTTTATTAACATTTTGCACATTGTTTGCATTTAATAAGTATCACATAAGCAATGAAATCTCGATTCTCATAAAAATGTTTTACAAACAAAAGAAAGTAAACAATTGAGAATACAAATGAATACAACCTTTTCGAAGAAGATTTTCTTTCTGATTATTATTTTATCGATCCCGTATATATATACTTTTCTTTGTCTCAAGATATTATGACTGTCTAATTTTAATTTAATATAGTAGAAAATTTGCGGCCTTGTCTGCACAACTGGGCACGCATACCTCAGATTCATTTAGGATTCTATTGCTTTAATTAAGTTATTTCATCTGATTATGAAAGTTCTGTAGGCTCCTTAATGGGACCTCAGCGGCGTCACCGGGATCGGGCGAGCGCAGAAGCATCACCTGATGGGGCCCGAAGGCAGGAGCAGAGTAGATGGTAGCAGGCGGAACGACTCTCTAAGGGCGTCTCCTCTGTTGGACCTCGGCTTAGAGGGCCGTTCGGAAACGGTGTTTTGGTTTGAGTGTATCACTCTGAGATCTTGAGTTAAAAAAAGCCCACGTCTGGGTGACGTCAGATATCAGAGACCTCGTCTTCGCCGGCGAAGATACTGTGTACTAGTGTAGCTTGTGTTTGTGTTGCCTGGGAAGCATTGTCGTTCGCTATGTCATAGTCAGGATCCTAAGACACATTTTATGGGCGTCTAGATCTACAATCAGCGTTGGAATCGGAGGTGTAGTTACAAGCCTCAACTAGTAGTTGTTGGGGTGGGCGGTTCGATCGAAATAAGTTTTCGAGCTGTTTCATATATTGGGCTACTGTGGGGAGATCTAGGTCTCTATGTAAGTCGTTATTGCGTACAAACCACGGAGCGCCTGTGCCTGAAGCTGAATCGGTTCTGAAGGACTTGAAGAGCTTTTAGAGTCACCTTTGGGCGGTGGGCAAACACTACACTAGCGTAGGTCATTATTGGATGGATGTTCAAGTCTTTTCTAAGCTTTAATAGTGGCTAGTTGGCTAGTTACCTACCGAGTTTAAATACAAGGATGTGTCGCCAAACGATTTAAAACAAATCTATGCGAGACCTGTTTCTGTAGGTACTCCTTGTAGCAGCTTACCGCGCTACCATTTTAGATGCTTCGTCACTTAATATCAGGTGTGAATGCAATCGCTATCTATTAACTTGTCAATGCATAAAAAAAGGATTGATGAAATTGGTCGAATACACAATACGTTCAAAATGTATAAAAGAATCAAAAGTCAGCCAGACACGGGATTCAATTTTAGTCAAAACTATTTCGTCTGCATAACAATGAATTTCATTGATTTGCAACCACTCGAATGTGGAAAACACATCCTATGAATATTATATTCAATTTTCCTATTGGATACATTTTTGGACAAATTGATAAAATTTAATTAATATGCATAATACGAAACATAAAAAAATTATAAAGTTGCAACCAACTTCATCTATAACTTTATATATATGTTCTGCAATAAATATAATTCATTATGTAGCTTACGCTTCCTTTACACTCAGATAATTTTGAGAAGGTACATAATCTACATTAAGACTAAAAACAAATGTCTGTACCTCTACGTTCTATTATCTTTACTATTTTAAAGAGGTAAAGTTAGTGTTTGAGCCGTCAGTGTCCAGTGGATATGACCTCTGCCTCCGATTCCGGAGGGTGTAGTTTCGAATCCAGTCCGGGGCATGCACCTCCAATTTTTCATTTATGTGTACGTATATCACGTGTCTCAAACAGTGAAGGAAAGACATCCTGAGGAAACCTGAGCATTTTCTTAATTCTGTGCGTGAGGGAAGTCTACTTATCCACAATGGGGCAGCGTGGTGGACTATTTTGCCTAACCTCTCTCATTATTTTACCAAGCCCCTAGTGACAATCCAACACAAAGATTATCTTGTACTCATATAATCTTAAGGCATTATATTACAGAGGATTCACGCAAACATTTTGCAAACCGAAATAATTCACATGGTCCGGACCGGTTCCCAATTTAGAGAGCGATATAATGGGATCAGGTCGGAACTCTCGGCGATGAGGGTAGTTTTGGAGGATGATGCCTATAATAGTTGTAATCGGATTAGTGAAATTAATACGCAGTTCCCTCAATGACCCTAAACTTTGTATACGATATAAAATCATACAAACAAATTGAATTTAACGAAAGTTTTCGTTTTCAAAAGCAATTTTACTCATCCAACATTGTAGAAAAATGAGTTATTCGGACAAATAATAATAAATAAATAGTTGCTTTTATTATTATTTATTCATTATTAGTCAATACAATCTAAACGTAACTTTAGTTTTAAGTTTTCGACTATTATTACCACCATTAAATTAAATTAAATTATGACATTGACCTTTCAAAAGTGCTTGTAAACCAAGCCTAATTGAAATAAATGAATTTTGACTTTTAAATCTATACTTAATATTATAAATGCGAAAGTAAGTCTGTCTGTCTGTTACTTTATAACGGCGAAACGGCTGAACCGATCAAATTGAATTTTTGTATTATGATATATGGGACCTTGGAGCAGAATATAGGCTACTTTTATCCCTAAAATAAAAAGAGAAGGGGTGAAATAGGGGTTGAAACTTTGTATAGAAGCGATAGCGATATAGAATAGAATAAAAGTTTGAATTTTTTTTAATATTTCGTAATTTTTTTAATGATTTTCATGCACAATCGGTCACAATCACAAACCACTTGATGTATAAAGCTGAAAGGCAGGGAGGTATTTTATAATTAGTAGGTATGTACTAACGGATTTTGCGATAGGGCTTAGATTGAAAAGGTCTAAGGGCGGACGAAGTCGCGGAAGTCCGCTAGTAATTAATAATTGGCATTTTGAAAATTATAATTTCATTTGACAAATAACACAAATATGAGAATCACCATTCACTAAATTTAATTATTATGTTCCCCTAATTACTAATACAATTTTTTTTTAAAGTCCAGTTTAAAATCCTTTAAGGATATTTCACCTTAAATTTCCAAGTCAAACACTATAAGACCGAAAAAGATATTGCCAAAATAGCAAATTGTCACCAGAATAGGATTTCATTTGATGTCGATTTCTTTTTTTCGCGAAACACCTCATTTCGGGACACCTCAATCGTTCGACTGTAACTCGGGAAAGTCGGGACACAGAACGATTTCCCAACTTGCTTTATTGTGATTGCCGCGAGCTATTTGCTTCCCTCATTCGATCTTTGTGCGTCTATCTCTTACACTTTATTGTCAGTGCCTTTAGTTGACATAAAACATAATGTTTCACTCGAATACATCGTATCGTAAAGATTGTGAGTTTTTGTTTGTACTTTTACGCCTATGCCTATAAACCGATTTAAAAATTATTAAACCAATGCAAAGCTACATTATTATAGGGTAACATGGTCTTCATTTTATTTCCGTATTCCCACGGAGACGGGAAACCTAGGGACATCCGCTAGTATTTTTAAACCCTTATTTGCTTTTTGTTAAGACAAATACTCTTTTACTTATTAATGAGTTTAAAAATGAAATGAATTTTGAATGTAATTGAATCTATATCGTTAGCAAGGTGAACACAGGTCCATTCTAGTGTGGGCATATATACGCATATGGGCGCCTTAAAACAGAAGAAACAGTAAATATGGATCATTCTAGGGTGGGCATATACGCCTATGATCGTCTTAAAACAGAGATAAATATGAAAAACCCTTTTGACAAACTAAAATCTTTGCTATAACTCTCAAGAACTATCCGAAAGAAAATCTGGGCTCCACTTGAAAATTTTTTAGGGTCGGATTTTTTGAAGCTTTAGAAGTCACTTGCAAATCCTGTTTTATATTTTATCAGTAGCTTTTACGGAAATCTGACCAAAGTACTTGCATTCCAAATTATCAATTATTTATTATATTGAAGCATTTTAACCTAATAACTTAATCTATAATCTATTACCTACCTACCTATGTAGTACTCGTAATGGCATACAGGGTCCTTAGGTACTTAATGAAAATTGTAAGATAATTTGACCTTTTTTGGGGGAGTTTTGATGTTAACATTCCATCTATAGTTTTGTCAGGTTGCTCAACGCTTGATTTAATTTTTGATGCACCGGAACTATAGCTCTTGTTTCGTATTTTCAGAAACCGATTTACAATTATTTTACCTCAATGATTTAATGCTACATTTACGTCACGTTATATTTTTCATTTTCAACTAATTTAGAAGACAATGCTTTTTGGCGTAATCCTAGAAGACCGGTGAGAAATCAAACGATGGACTAAAGGATGATTTTTTGTGGGAGAGATATAATCTCACTACATTACTCACTACACCAGTAGGCTACCACACCACGATCATTTGCGCGCATTTTTTTTTATTTACAAGTTAGCCCTTGACTACAATCTCACTTGATGGTATGTGATGATGCAATCTAAGATAGAAGCGGGCTAACTTGTTAGGAGGAGGATGAAAATCCACACCCCGGCAACGTACCGGGACGCTAAATCGCTTGGAGTTACGTCTTTGCCAGTAGGGTGGTAACTAGCCACGGCCAAACCCTCCAACCAGCCAGACCTGGACCAATTAAGAAAACCTCAATCTGCCCTTGTTTATTTATTGTGTCCTTTATATCGCATCCTTTTAATATGACATAGCAAAATTTATTAATTGTAAATATCATGAAGTAGCTTACTAGTGAAGTGCGGAGTGCCAGTTGCAATATCTCGTCGATATCGACAGTGTACGTATTAAAAATGCAAGGATGGATAAAGGCGTGTGTTACATGGACAGTCGGAATTACTTTGTATGAAAATTTAAAACGTCTTTTTATGCAGTTCAGATCCTATAAGTAGACTTGTCAACACCTTGAAGTTGTGGGAAATACTCCCGAGCCCCCTGTATAGGTATACACTATCTTATGCTACCGACTCTACACCAAGGAGACAATGTATTAGGGTGCATCCATTAATAACGTAAGGTATTGTTGAGGGTTTTCTAACTTCCACCCCAATAATGGCGTGATATTTTCTATTTCACTATTGTTAGTGGGCATTTGTCTCGAGATATATCGTGGTCAGTTGCGTGCACAGAGTTTTTAACTAGGGTAGGCATTGTAAGTACAAATTGTACAAAATACAAAATCCCTTCTCCAATATAGATTCATAATGAGTCCTCAGAATAAGCAGTGTATTAATGTATCATGTGGTAGTCTACTAAGTGAGTAATGTAGTGAGATTTAACTCTCTCCCACAAAAAAAAATCATCTTAAGTTCATCGTATCATCTTAAAGTTATGGGAAATAATCCGCAACACCATGTATGTGTGCGCAGTGGCTAAGCGGAACTTTCATGATATTTTGCTATTAGTTGCGTTACGGCGAGAGCAGGTGCTGCCACTAATGTACCGCAGAACCATCTCATGACTATATAATGTTTTTGCATTATGGCAAAGTGGCGTACCTCCGTACTGTGTAAACGGCAACTTATTATATCCGCTTATATATATTTTTTTAATACTTAAATAATGTTTTCTACCGACGCATAGCCAGGAAAGTTGGTTTTCTATTACTTTGTTGGTTGGGCATTACTAAATCTCATGACGTCATTTTAAGTGACGAAAAAATTAGAGACTTAAAAGCTCCACGTTTAAGAGGGCGGACTCAGCACCAAGAAGGTTGTGAGTTCGAGCCCCGCTCTGGATTATTGTCATAGGTACTCCGTTCTAACACAGTCTTTCCACCTAATTCGAGGGAATCGGGGATTTCTCATAATAAAATAATATGGGAAAGATTTTTTTTCATTGTAGTGTCTAGCTCACCGGACGGATTTTATCTAGCGTAAAATTAAAAAATAAATAATTAATAAAATTAAATACCCGACTGCATAAGATATAAAAACTAAAAAGAAAAAAAAAACAAGTTGTAACCAGAAGTATTGAAAACAATTTGAAAACAGTCGGGACCAATATTGGATGGAATTATTATAATCTACTTATATTATTTAATGGCTCCTTGCATTTGATAGCCATGCAAGGAGCCATTAAATAAGCCGAAAAATGTTTTTTTTTTTCACCTCGAGTTTATAGCGTCTCACAGTGGTCGTGTTAGCTTTTTTTTAAAATTCACCTATCTAAGAACACTTGAGTTATTAAGACCAATCTAACGATATCTTAATTACGTAAATCCGTTTAGCGGTTTGGAAGATATGAGGTAATAAAGAATATTACATACATACAAGATACGCTCGAAAAACATAACCCTTCTTGCAGTCGGGTAAAAATCCGCTTGATCCGACACATCCGATACGTACGATGCGGATCAGTGGACGTCTTCCATTAGTCATCAGTCCCGGTCATTATCAATACATCCTGATAATGACCGTTACCGTCAACTGTCAAAACATTCATCACCCTAAACCCGCATACTCAATTTGCAGTAACGTGGTGGATATATACTCTACATATGCCCTCACCTTCAGCAAGGAGCACTGCAGAAAGCCGTTGAAGATTGGTAATGATAAAAGAAACTCTTTACACATTCATATAGTATATATATATCCCTTTATTAATGATATAGATTCCAGCATCGACCCCATACATTAACCATGTCAAGAGCCAAAGCGAATGATATTAGGGTTAAATTATATGTGGGGTCGAATTGAGCCAGTGTTGTGTCCAGGTGACATAATTCAATTAGATTGCGAGCCATTCATCTGCCACGGGGGAGAGTTATGTTCTGTCTCACGACACTACCTAAATTGGGTAAACAGTGGGTCGTAACATTGCGTACTACGCGTTACAAGTTTCTACTGAGAATGGGTTGAGTGTATACTCTTACGGCCAGTTTCTTCATCGCAAGTAACAGTCAAAGTAACGTCATAATATAAATCAAGAGTGTTGGTCTTATTCACTGAAAAATAAAGTCTTCTTTACTACTTGCTACTTTTACTGTTACTTTAGCTTTACATGAAGAAACTGACTGTTAGTAACTTGTAAGATGTGTGAAACTATTACTAGGACTGGCAGACTAAAGTACATAAGTCAAAAAAGTTTTCAGGAACGACAAAAAACTTATTTAAATAATATTATATATTAATATTTCTTTAATTTTACTGATTTATTTGTATGTACTAAATTGATGCTATCGTGACCTTATACGCCATTACACGTAACTATAAGAAATAGCTATTATTGTGACTTATTAAGAACATTAACTTTTGACCTATACTTAAATGTATACTAATGACTAAAGTGTATATTTATTTATTTTATTTGTAATGCCAACAATGACAGCAGCAAACATTATACATAAGTCAGTTACAAAATTCTTGGATTACTGCAGCCATCTTTTACAGGCATTCACAGCACTGCAAGGACCGGTTAAAAACTTAAAGTAGAAAATTAACCTACACTTAAATCTAAGAAAATTTATTAAAAATTTACAATAATAATAAAATAATTAAAATGTCAAAAGCAAGAAAGTTTACAATATTAATTAAAATGTCAAAATCAAGTAGGTATAGGATATAAGCACATATCATATAGCAGTTTATCTTTTTGCACTTCTAAACTAACAGAAACCGTCAGCAAAACAATTTTGTATCAAAACATTAATATATAATTAACCTTGACATTAATATATAATTTTTATTCCGCATTTTCATCACTTTGTACCTATTATGTATAAATGTATCTTTTACTAAATTGAATTATTTATAATGAAAATTTAAACATCTTTCCCACGTAAGCGTCCTATATTAATTCATGCCTTATATTACAAGTGCGAAAGAGACTTTACTTGTAACGCTTATGGCTAAACCGGAGAACCGATTTTAACATTCCGTCACTAGTAAAAAGCTACATTATCAGTGAGTAATATAAGTTACATTTAATCCCCGTATTCCCACGGGAACGAGAACTAGGCGGATAATACCGCGAAGGACGCGCTAGTATAATAGGGTCAGTAAGCTAAAAATCCACTTAAATTTATATCCAGTTAGCGGGGCTATACAAGCTCATTAACGTGCATTTGAAGCTTATCTCCTCGGCGATTATCGAGTTAGCAGGCTGAAGCGGAAGGCTACTATTGTACTATTGTGATAGTAAATAGGCGTTTCATTTTATGTCGCCATCACCATTCCGCTGATGTAATGGCCCATAGCAAAAGGGTATTGTCTATGGTATCTGTGGTTCCCCGGTGTTTTCTTTATCGTAATAACAATACTCGTATACTGCAGATATTTTTTATGGGCTACAAGCGGTGACCTTTGTTATAATAATATTCATCAAGTTATTCTAATCGCCTTATTCACTCTATTTTCTTAGATTTGTCTATCGCCTTCTCTATCACCTTGTCTATTATATATTTTAAGACGCCATCACCATTCCGCTGATGTAATGGCCCATACCAAAAGTCTATGGTATCTGTGGTTTCCCGGTGTTTTCTTTAACGTAATAACAATACTCGTATACTGTAGGTATTTGTTTATGGGTTAGAAACGGTGACCTTTGTTTTAATAAAATGATTCATATAATAGTATAAATCTGTAAAATATAAAAAAATACTATATTATTTGTTTAGATATCAGCACAATTTCCAGAATTGAAGAAACGAATGCACATCGTTTTTAGTTTGGGAGATCCAATGGATGCTTTCCGTCACTATGCTATCATTCGACCAGTTCTATAGTACGATAGTTTTGTATTATTATCGTACTATGTATAGATATTTATAAAATATAATAGATGTAAATACCTATGCAATTACACTGAATGTAAAAGGAGGGAAACGTCAGCCCCGGGATTCTGTAAAGTTACAACGCTGTGACATCGTTGGTATTCATGGAAACTTCGATGTTAGTGAAATTTGAATTTGTGCATCCCATAGAAATTATTTATTATTTATTTATTTTATTTATTTATTGTTCTACAAAAGACCATTTTAATTAAGACTAACCAGAGTGTAACACAAACCACAGTTGGTTTTACTGTGCACTGGTTATTATTACTTAATACAATATTTAAGAACAAAAATAATTAACAAACAAAAGAGAAAAAAATCAAGAACAATCATTAGCGGGTAGTAAAATAAAGTTCAAATACAAATAAATCTTGTTATAGGCGATTATTTCATCGACGATTATACAAAGTGCTCGAGAGTATTTCCCATAACTTATAGGTCAACATAACAAGTCAACTTATAGGAGCCGAACTGCATAACGAATTATTTTCAACTAAAAAAACCTTTTTATGTATTCATGCAAAGTAATTCAAATAATTCTGACTATCCATGCCTTTATCTACCCATGCATTTTAAAATACGCCATCGCAGAGTTAAGACTGTCGATATCGATGAGATATTGCAACTGGCACTCCGTACTTTACTAGTTCATAATATTTATCAATGAATAAGTTTGGCTAGGTCATAATATAAAGAAACAAAACAAATATTTTTTACTCCGAAAATATTAAGTTTAAAACATTCATTTCTTAGACATTTTTAATTAATTTTATATAAAGAATATCACCCTAGAGTTATGGGAAATACTCCAAACACCCTGTATAGCGGAATTACATCCCAGGAAGCGATTTTAACTTAAATTCCTAAAATGTGACTCTTACATTCCATATGGACAAGTTAAATTAATTTTGTGAAATACTTAGGAGTACAGTACCATGGTAAGGAATTTGAGGTTACATTTTAATTCGGTATTCAAACTCAGTTTTCAAAGTGGATTTATAGTTTCCAATCTGTGCGATTCATTAAAATTAACTTGTAAAAAAGTATGCCCATTCATTTCACATAAAATAAATGACATATCTAATTTTATTTTACAATGTTTGGCAAAATTATGAATGATTAAATTAATCGATAAAAATAATTTGTCCTAAAAAATAATTCTCTTTACAAAATACAAACCAAACAAATAGTAATTTCGTAAAACACTATTTCATATGCAGTATATTTCTATACTAATATTAGAAAGATGTAAAGTTTGTGTGGTTGCAAAGGAGTAATCTCTGAATCTACTGAATCTATTTTGAATTTTTTTTTACAATTAGAAAGCCACGTTACTTGAGAGTGTCATGGGCTATATTTTATCCCCGTTGTCTCACGGGAACTTGAACTACGCTGATAAAACCTTGGGAAGACGGCTAGTATAAAATGTGTTGGACAACCCACCATAAGAAGGCTCAGAGTAACACAGCGGGCGATGGAACGAGCTTTGTTAGGAGTATCTCTGCGTGATCGAATCAGAAATGAGGAGACCCGCAGAAGAACCAAAGTCACCGACATAGCTCAACGAAACGTGAAGCTGAAAGTCAAATCAAAATTCGAATTTCAAAGTGGATTTATAGTTTCTAATTTTCAACCGCGCAAATCCGTCCGATTCAGTAAACTCCAGACTTGTTTGACTGAAACTCGCTGCGTCGACGTCCGCGGCTCTAATTAACGTGGATTCTGATAAATACACGGCTCCCATCACGAGTTCTTGTTTTAAAAGATAAAACTTGACGTTGTGATTAATAAGCTTGTTTTATTCCACTCTGTAGTTACCTGTGCCATGTTTTCATACTTATAATGATAATATATAAATGATATAGCTTTATAACTTTATTTAAACACTAAACCCCTTATAGGCAATGATGTTATAATAAAAAAGAGGTAAATCCTATACCCAGACCGCAACAACAGACATATGTTTTACAATAGTAAAAGACGTCTTTAACCCTGCTACTAGCGGTTGCCAGTCCGCAATTCCTAGATAGTTAATCCTGATTTACATCATTCTGATAGTATCAGCGCTGTTCTGGGGCTACGCTTCTCCGCTATCAGAAGTGAAATTTAGTCATATTTCTCGTTACATATATAGGTATATAACAGAGTTACAAGTACCAAAACAGAAAGTACAAACTTGAGAAGTTCTTTTGTTTTGACCAAGTTGATTTTAGGGATCCCAAATAAACTACCGTGGACCTTCGTGTATTGAAGTTTCCTTATTGTTTTCCTCCCACGTTTGTAATGGGATTAAGAAAGTAGTAGGCACGATGTTTTTGTTAGATATAGTTTCGGTAGCGTAAACCGCATGGATCAATTAGTCAGACATAGAAATGATTTTTTTTTTTGGTATCTGATGACCAAGAGCCTCTAAAGTCTCAAAGGCTGCAAATACATAGTCATTATAAGCCTATGACATACTCTACCATAAAAGTAAAATTCATAAAGTTATTAAAACAAAAAAAAACAATAACATTTTTTCCAAGCCTGAATATATGACTCAAAGTCGTACAAATGTAATTAAGGAGAAAATAATACCTACAAAATACACCGCACTATTCCTACGGTCTTACGAGTAGGAATATAAGATCCCCGAAGCTGGCATTATTACCTCTCGTATTGCAAGGCCTAAGCCTTTGACATATAAACCTTTGAGCTTTGATAGCTACCCTAGGAATACCATACTCATCTTTGTTCAATTTCGAGACTTAATTCCGGAAAGCTTCTCTTGAAACTACTCGCAATTCACGATATTGGCTCTTCGTGTATTGGATGAAAGGAATCAATCTTTTGTCGTCTGGAATCATAAATAGTTAAATATCCAGTTTATTTAACTATTAATTAAGCAAAAAAACGGAACGGATGGATGAAATGCTTATAATTTGGATTATTTTGACATTTCTCACGTCCAACATATTTTGATACTAGAAGCACATTCGATTAACTGTGATGTATCTCCACTAACTTGCCAACACCAGATAATATTTTAGAAGAAAAATCCTATCCTACTAATACTATAAACGCGAAAGTTTGTATGTATGTTTGTTACTCTTTAACACCGTTACTACTGAAGCAATTTGGCTGAAATTTGGAATGGAAACAGATATTACTCTGGATTAACACATAGGCTACTTTTCATCTCGGAAAATTCCATGGTTCCCGCGGGATTTGTGAAAAACTGAATTCCACGCGGGTGTCCGCTTGTAATCAATATTTTATAGCCCGACCCAGGGCATGAACACCCTATTGTTATCAGAAGTCATAAGGGCTAATCACTGGACCAACAAAGCATTTCGTACTGAACTACTAACGCGAGTAATTCAGTTGAGTGCTACTCCTCGGTTGGTGCAACAGAGAGGCGTTTGTATAGAGTCCCGTATGATAAATCACGCGGCAATCCTTTGATACGTGTTACCTCTATTGGAAGTTGTTCTACACGTGGTCTAGGGGGTTATGCGGAACCCTCACATCAATTTTAATTATCGTCGGTGCGAAAAAGTTCTATAAACTGATGGCAACAAAAAAATACATGGCGCGCGTGCTTTTCAGTGTAAATAAAATGTGATAACCATTAAAACGATTAATATGCGACAGCTATTATGTGCAATATCAGCTTATATAAATTAGCATTTTCAATGTTCAGTGGTTTCAATACGTGTCTGCCTTTAATATACACGTAAGTACCTGCACGGATTAATAGTTGTATGCTGCAGTTGGTATTTTATAGTAATAACTAGCGGACGTACGGGATATATCAGCCGGACGTGAGCCTATACGAGATTAGTGCGGCTCTCAAACACCTTAAGAACAATAAGGCGCCAGATGAGGACGGAACCACAGCAGAACTCCTGAAAGCGGGTGGAAAACCGATACTTAAAGTCCTTCAGCGATTGTTCAATTCCGTCATTGACGAGGGCACGACGCCTAAAGCGTTGCAACGGAGCGTGGTGGTTCTGTTCTTCAAAAAAGGTGACAACACCTTGCTGAAGAATTACAGACCCATCTCGCTGTTAAGCCATGTTTACAAATTGTTCTCGAGAGTCATTACGGATCGTCTCACTAATAGGTTCGACGACTTCCAGCCTCCCGAACAAGCTGGTTTCCGAAAAGGCTTTAGTACCATAGACCACATCCATACGCTGCGGCAGGTTATACAGAAGACTTACGAGTATAACCAACCACTATGCTTAGCGTTTGTGGACTATGAGAAAGCCTTCGATTCGGTGGAAACCTGGGCTGGGCTAAGGTCATTGCAGATATACCGAATTGATTACAGGTATATCCAAGCGTTGAAGTGCTTGTACGAAAACGCCACTATGTCAGTCTTTAAGCTTCTGGACTGGGACGGACTTGGCATCAACATCAATGGAGAGTACATTCACCCTACAACAACGGTTCGTGGACGATGTAGTCATTATGGCAGAGACTCTGGATGGCCTTAATACCATGCTCAATGACCTCAGCAGAGTTTCTCAACAGGTGGGCCTAAAAATTAACATGGCCAAAACAAAAATAATGTGTAACGCTCATGTTTCGCTCCACCCAGTTATAATTGAGATCACTGCACTCGAAATTGTAGACGAATACATATACCGAGGACATATGATCCTGTTAGGTAGGTCCATTTTCGAAAAAGAAGTGAACCGCCGAATCTAACTCGGCTGCCTATCATATGGTCATGGATTCCAATATTGGGCTGGGCTATAAAATTATGAGCTTTTGCTACGTTCAAGAAATTTTTACCCATTGGAGAGGTATATAGTTGACTACCCGCGTGGTTCTCGTTCCCGTAGGAATACAGGGATACTATATAGTTTATAGCCTTCCTCAATAAAATGGGCTATTTAACACTGAAAGAATTTTCAAATAGGATTAGTGATTCCTAAGATTAGCGCATTCCAACAAACCAACTCTTCATGCTTTATAATATTAGTACAGATATAGATGAAGATGTAAGCGCTTAACAGTTATAGATATGCGGAAAAATAAAATAATACTTCGCAACGTGGCAAGTTAGTAGGTATATCAATTTTATACTTCAAAGTTTGGCAATAACAGAGCAAAATCACATATCACTCGGCTCTAGCGAAGAGAAGTGTGAAGTTTTCACTGCTACAGTTAATTACATCTAAAGTTTAAAGTTAATATTAGGGGTTAAAGTATGAAATTGCAGATTTGTACTGAAAATAGTTGCCATTATTATCTATACATTGCTGCCATCTAATGGGAAGGTCATTAATGCCTTTGCGATAGAACTCCGACGATCTAGACAGCACAAACTGCGTGAAAGCATTTTGTACTGCCTCCTGGGAAGAAAACTTCTTGTCGCGTAGATAATTGTCCAAATCACGAAAAAAATGGTAGTCCGTTGGAGCAAGATCTGGTGAATACGGAGGATGACGAATAGTTTCTAACTGCAATTCCTGAAGGGTTAAAATGGTTTCTCGTGCTGTGTGAGGTCTCGTGTGGTGTGAAATAGGATTTGAAAGTTTACATCGTCCGCTACTTAAAAAATAAAAGAGTCAAATCCCAAATTGAATCTCGAGCTCAGCAGTGAGCCGAATATGGGTTGATAATGATGATGATGATGATGATGATTAAGATGAAACACGCCACTGCCAGCAGCGTTGACGTGTAGTATAGTAAGAACAAATCCCAAGCTTGTAACAACCGCATCCACATGGGATGTTCTTTAGTACGCAAACATTTGTTTAATTCCGAGCGCAGTTTGTTTATCTTTGTCGTATGTTTCTCTTGTAAATCCTAAAGCTAAAGGATCTTTGGGTACACAGATTAGGATTGGCTTGCACTTGTTAAGAGGAATATCTTCACAAATTTCAAAGATTTCAAAAATTTTTTAAACTTCAAAGATTGAACTATTTATTTTAAACCATTTAATGTTAAATGCCAGATACCTGCATATCAGAGAATTTTCTTAATTCACTGCGTGTGTAAAGTCTGCCAATCCGCATTGGGCCAGCGTGGTGGACAATTGGCCTAATCCCTCTCATTCTGAGAAGAGACTCGAGCTCAGCAGTAAGCCGAATATGGGTTGATAATAATGATGATGATGATAAAACATTTCTAAGTAATCTACAAGTTAAATAAATGTAACGTACTTCTGCGGTAGACCGCTAAAAATTATTTGACCGATGTAATTATTTCATTACTCGTTTGCCCACTTTATTTCACTAGCTTTTCGTAAGTGGGAAAAACTAGGTAGAAATCATATTTATTTATTAATCTACTCTCATAAATCGTAATTTTGTAGAAATTTTGGTGTTAAGTACATATTTTTCTACTCTCATTTATTTGTTTCTTTTTTTTTAATTTTTAATAATGTTCAACATACTTATACAAAAAAATTAACCCTCCCGCTGCGAGACGTTTGAGTGCCCAAGCAACTGGTGGTCAGGGCTCCAGAGTGAGGAACCTCCTCACAATACGCGCCGTCTCAAGAATCACTGCCTTCTGTTTCCAACTCTTGATCCAACAGTTAAGCGAAAGCTTCTTAATCTTCGGTTGAAACTTTTCGCTTTGACCATTGACTGAAACTACTATCGGAACAATAATAGTTGACTCAACATTTTACATCCAAGTATTATATTTATTATTATACAATTATTTTTAATGGTACGCAATACAACATTTTCATGAAACCTATCTCGTAATCTAAAATAGTAGAAATTCAATATGAGATCAAGTGTCAGACCACAATGTTTTCTTATGAAACAACTTAGCGGCAAAGTTGGAAGCGCGCACGTACTTAATGTACTTAAGTACTCATACGTATGATCGTACTTGTACTTAAGTACTCATACGTATGATCGCAGACTAAACCTCTGTTTATCGCAAACAATTTAAACTTGACGTAATAACAGTTAGTACATCTTATCTTGTTAGATGTTATAACTTTCTTTTATTTGCCAAGAGCAAGTGATTTTTTTCATACTTGTTTCATAACAAAACATTTGAGTACAAAAATACGTAGGTACATGAAAATAAAATAGTATCGACAATAACTTGAAGGGCTTTCAATTACTTTCTTATCAGTTCAAATTTGAAATATGGACTATGATATTGTATTAAAGTCCTTCAGAAATTGGGTTTAAATTGGTACCTAATACAGAAATTATTTGTTATGTTACTTAGTAGTCTACTTAGTTATTATTTATAAAGCGGTGTTTAACAAAACTTGAGCTGTACTTTTCTATTGATTCATGAGTGCTCGTTTAATTGATCTCTAAGTATATTTGTAAATAAAAATTGATCTTTGAAATGTGCGCCCATAACTTTCAAACGACTGCACCAATTTGGACGATTATTGGAAGAGGTACGATAGGAGTAAGATAGGGTATAAGGGTAGAGGTAAGGTTAGGTAAAGTAGGGTAGGGGTAGGGTAGAAGTAGGGTAGGTGTAGGAAGGGAAAAGGTGGGGAAGAAGTGCACATAAGTCAAAGCGAAGCTTGACCGGGTCCGCTAGTTTTTAATATAGTGTATCATAACACCATAGCCCAGCAAATTAAAGTTTTACACAAAGCAGTATTTCTATTGAAATTTGAAAGTATACCTATTGTGTCTATATATTTTTTGCCATCAAAGACCTAATTACATTGCCTCTGTGAACGAGTGCAGAGCAGTGCATTGTAATTAAGCCCTTAACGAACGATCCTGTGTGTAGCCTCGTCCTAGGTGATAGTTACAGGTAATAATACCTATCTTAATTATTTTAAACTGTCTATATAATATTAACTCATATTCACTCATTGTCTTGAATGAAATTAATCCAAAATGACATTTTCTGTAACTTTTCAGTGCCGGTCACGTCATCGCTTTATAGACAAACAAATATTAAATTGAAGAAGGCAGTGATCCTCGAAATACCGCGTATTGTCTCTCTTTCAATATTATTTTGTGTATATTTTTTAATTTACGAATGCATAGACAAAAATTATAATCTTTTTAACATAAAAATGGAACTGACTTCAAATACGTATTTCAGTTATTTTGATTTTACACAAAATTATAAACAGATTTTCATGAAAATGAAATAGCACCAATCTGGAAGTACACCCACTCTTTCAAACAAAAAAACAATTTCCAAATTTGGTTTATAAATGACGTAAGGTAAAAAAATACGCGTCGCATTGAGTACCTCCTCCTTTTTTTAATTAAGTTAAAAAAGTATTAAATAAATTAGAGATACGAATAAATATAACCAAAGTATATATTTTTTAACTATTTGAAGTGACAACTTCTTATGGAAGGTTAAACCACTTCGTAACGTAACGCGTTACGGCGCCACTCTGTCTGGCTTCCCTTTCTCACACGTATCCGGCAGCAGCTTTAAGTTATCACTTCTGTCGCACCCAAGACGCGCACGTTCTTTCTTCTTAAAAATGGTTTACTGACTCTTAGTGTAGCGTTCAGTTGTTTGCTTTATTCCAGCAGTTTCTGACATTAAATTGAATGACAAAACAGTGCAGATTCTGAAGTAGGTATTTATTCAGGCGCCAAAATGCCGTCGGTGAAATATTTTAACGCTTTATATCAAACTAGGTTCATCTTTACTCACTGCAGCAAGTGGAAATGAAATGAAAAGCTCGGAGTGATGAATCGTTTTATATAAGATTGAGTGTCAAGAAATACAACTATGTTTTATACATTATAATAGGAGTAGGTAATAGGTGGGTGAGAATAGGTAAGAGAGACGTGATAGCCTAGTGGATGTGACCTCTGTCTTCGATTCGGAGGGCGTAGGTTCGAATCCGGGGCATGCACCTTCAACTTTTCAGTTGTGTGCTTTTTAAGAAATTAAATATGAGAATTTTCGTAGTTCTCTACGTGGGGCAGTGTGAAGTCTGCCAATCCGCATTGGGCCAGCGTGGTGGAATGTTGGCATAAGCCCTCTCATTCTGAGAGGAGACTCGTGCTCGACAGTGAGACGAATTTGGGTTGATGTTTAGGTAAGTTAATAGGAATAACAGATTCGTATGATTTTACTTAATGTTCAGGTAGACATTCGACTGAAATTTATTAAAATTTTTAATACAAATAATATGTTTGTCTATAAGCTATTTCGTCAAAAACCTTTAGTTATTGTTTATAACAAAAACTTTATATTTAAACACTTAATGTGCGTGCAATCAATTACAGCTTTCTAGTAGCTAGGTACTAAGAGTATCTGATAGCGCGAAGACACAGACAGACTGACGTGAGAAACTATATGGTTCTATGTCAACTACAAAACCCATATGAAGTCTTGTAATGGAAATCCTGTCAATTATTACAACATTGATGTTATCATTCTAAACCGTTTACTCATCGACTGTTAATAAACACTAAATCACAGACTAAACGCGAGTCTTACCGGTGGCGTAGGTGGCACGGGTGGCGTGGGTGGCGTGGGTGGCACGGGTGGCGTGCGTGGCACGGATGGCGTGGGTGGCACGGGTGGCGCGGGTGGCACGGGTGGCGTGGGTGGCGTGGGTGGCACGGGTGGCGAGCTCAACAAGCACATGCTTATCCAGTGGTTGTTAAAGGGTCAAAAACTTAATTAGTACCTAACGTTAACCTAATTAATTTATACCTAACGTGTTTTTTAACTTTTTAACACATTTTCTGTAGTGAACAAAAGCAGAGACATAGTATCTGTAGATATGGAAAAGTGCAGAACGAATTGCATTAAGGTTTCGTCCCTAAAAGCGAAATCGGGGCGAGTCGACGAGTATAAATATAATTTTCGAAATGAATTTTTAATTGCGACCTCGGTACGGTGTTTTAAAGGTATCTAAAAAGTATTGTGCCGACTCAGACTAATGAGCTACGGGCGGGATAAGTCTGTCGGCGAACATTATTAACGAGGCTCGCTATCGCTCCGCAAAAAGTTTTAGTGTAATTTTTAGAGGATAGCTGTAATAAATGTAGACCTTATTTGATAGGTATGTACCAATGGGCATGATAAAACGGCCCAATACGGTACCAGGCCTTTTCCTTTTAGTTGAGGAGCCCGGCTCCTTAACTATAAGGAGAAATCATACTCGCAAATAACGTGTTTGTAAAAATTTAATCGGTTCAGTAAAGTTTGTGATGTTGTAGGGGGTAAGCCTTACCTACCAGAATATAACGTGAAGAAATCATACTCGCAAGTAAGGTGGCTTTCTATTTTTTTTTTTCATTTTTTTTTTATTCTTTACAAGTTAGCCCTTGACTACAATCTCACCTGATGGTAAGTGATGATGCGATCTAAGATGGAAGCGGGCTAACTTGTTAGAAGGAGGTTAAAAATCCACACCCCTTTCGGTTTCTACACGGCATCGTACCGGAACGCTAAATCGCTTGGCGGTACGTCTTTGCCGGTAGGGTGGTAACTAGCCACGGCCGGAGCCTCCCACCAGCCAAAAATCTATTGATAAAATATTTTATTTAATCGGTTCAGTAGATTACCCCTTACGACCTCACAAAGTTAAGCTCTATACAGGGTGCTGAGGAGTATTTTCCATAATTCTGAGGTTATAATATTCTTTACCTTAAAATTAATCGAAAATGTTCAAAGAACATGTGTTCTAAAATTAATGTTTTCGGGTAAATAATATTTATATTGCAAATAGTTCTTAAAATGTGTCCCTAATTACGCACCCTTATAATTATGACGTAGCCAAACTTTAATATTTAAAAATGCAAGGATAGAAGGCGTGTGTTACATGGATAGTCAGAATTATTTAAATAAATTTGTATGAAAACATAAAAGGTTTTTTTTCCAGTTAAATAAATATTAGTAATGCAGTTCGGCTCCTTTAAGTGGGATCGTCAACACCTTGAAGTTATGGGAAATACTGCCCCAGCACCCTGTATAATATTAGTATAGACCAAAACAAGAGCTGCCAAGAATTTAGAAAGAAAGAAAATAAATTTATTCAAATCTAAAAGTTACAGACAGTCGGGTACTGACATCCTTATGACAGCATGTCTGTCTGTAACCCTTAAAAAGAAAGGGTGTACAGCTCAGCATATGCCGTGCACTACGTACAAGTATAATACACGGCGCTGATTTTCAGCTGAGACCCGTGTGACGTCACAGCTTATAATTGTACAAATAAATTTACATTAACTTAATTAAATTAAAATAAGCAGCAAATATGTGTTACATTTTAAAAATATATAATTTAAAAAAATATATATTTCTTACTAACAAAGAAAATCTTAATATATCTTTGCATATTTAGGAACATTAGACAACTTTAATGACATTGTCTGTTTAATATAACTTTCGGAGCGAAAAATTCGGGCAATTACCTTCAAACAAACATGAAATCGGTACAAGATAAACATCTAATGCATAATCGGATTATACAACGCTGGTGAATAAAGCAACGGAAAGCTTCGTAAAATATGTAGGAAACATGAAGGTAGCAAACGATGAATAAGTTACGTTTTCGGAGTATCACTCATTAATTTAGGACGACGGCTACGAAATGCTTGTGACTTGACTTCGCTAACATAATACATGGTTATACAAACTCTCGACTAAATTAACCTCTACGCGTACCAAAGATTCTGCCTGCTGTAATCAAGAAATTAATAACATGTGGCTATTAATTTGGATTGACTTGATGGTTGGTTGGAGGTATGGCCGTGATAGCCCAGTGGATATGACCTCTGCCTCCGATTCCGGAGGGTGTGGGTTCGAATCCGGTCCGGGGCATGCACCTCCAACTTTTTAGTTGTGTGCATTTTAAGAAATTAAATATCACGTGTCTCAATCGGTGAAGGAAAACATCGTGAGGAAACCTGCATACCAGAGAATTATCTTAATTCTCTGCGTGTGTAAAGTCTGCCAATCCGCATTGGGTCAGCGTGGTGGACTATTGGCCTTATCCCTCTCATTCTGAGAGGAGACTCGAGGTCAGCAGTGAGCCGAATATGGGTTGATGACGACGACCTGATGGTTTGCCGATGGTCGCCTGGGAAATGTAGTAAGGCCCTAATGTGGGACGCTACGTTGACATATTGGATCTGTGTTTTATCAAGTATGTCCCTCAGACCGAGAGTTACATATTAGCTCCTTTTGCCGTAAAGATCCTTGGGCCATGAAGCTGTGATAGCTTCTGAAGCAACAGTTAGTTGGTAAACGGGATTCTATGCCACACGCCTCACGTCTTTATCACTCATAATAATTTACCTAAACGTACCTTTTGCATACTGACGTACGTTTACACATAATAGCGTTTTTTCTATCAATACTGAAAAACTGAGTTCCTAAAATATAATAACTGTATTACTCCTATATATTTTATTGCCTACATTTTGTGCTAATAGTAAGAAACTAAAAGTAATAAAACTTAGCATGTCAAACAAAGGCATAGTTCCAATTGGACCCCAGCCAAGTGCAAAGGAGCTTACTAGAGATAATATATCGTCACCATAAGAACCAGTCGAACCAGTCAAGGCAGTCTGGACTAAATGAAACGTGTACACAGGTGTGATAAAATTACTTATTAATCTATACTAATATTATAAAGCTGAAGAGTTTGTTTGATTTTTTGATTGAACGCACTAATCTCAGCAACTACTGGTCCGATTTGAAAAATTCTTAGATAAGAAAAAGATAGCCCATTTATCGAGGAAGGCTATAGGCTTTATCGAGGGGTGAAACCGTGTGGTGTTAGCTAGTTGAGTGATAAAATTCGTTATTAATTGTTAAACTATGCCTCAATGGTTCTGAGCCGAGTGGCCATGAGGTTAAGTTGATCCCCACCCACTGGATTATCGTTAATTAGTGACGTGCACAAGGTTTTATTAACAACCCATATTCGGCTCACTGTTGCGCACGAGTCTCCCCTCAGAATGAGAGGGGTTAGGTTAATAGTCCACCACGCTAAAAACCACGGGGTTAGGTTAATAGTTCACCACGCAAATTGGCAGAATTCACATACGTACGTATTGTATGCATATTGATGAGTCTAATTATATTCCAATTCAAACAATCGTGACTTTCACTTGAACTACTGAGCAGTGAACCTTAAAGGAAGGAAACGAGAACTCCTACAATGTTTATTACACACCCACATTTAATTTCCAAGGCTTAATAATTTCATAAATGCCTTACGTAAATCGGATAGTCTTGATTATAAGTATAATTCTGCTAAGTCTCTCCCTTTCAATCAAAATTAATAAGAAAAAAATATGTCATAATAAATTATAATTTGAGTTTATTGTAGGTACATTTGAAATATTATTGGTAAAGTAAAGTAAATCTTTACTTCATCATCATCATCATTATCAGCCGATTGACGTCCACTGCTGGACATAGACTTCTAACCACCACGATCTCGAGCCGCCAGCATCCAGCGGCTCCCTGCAACCCGCTTGATGTATTCGGTCCACTTAACTATAACTGACTAGCGGACTGAAATTTAGTTTTTCACAAATCCCTCGAAAACCATGGATTTTTCCGGGATGGAAGTAGACTATGTGTTAATCCAGAGTAAAATCTATTTCCCTTCTAAATTTCAGCCAAATCGGTTCAGTAGTTGCGGCGTTTAAGAACAAACATCCAAACTAACATTCATACAAACATCCACACAAATTTTCGCGTTCATAATATCAGTAGGATTTACATAGAAACGAAAATCATCATTATCACATATCATCATCATTTACAACCCATATTCGGCTCACTGCTGAGCTCGAGTCTTTTCGAACTGAAATTTGGAATGGAAATAGATTTTACTCTTGATTAACACATCTTTTCTACTTTTCATCCCGGAAAAAAAACATGGTTCCTGAGGAATTTGTGAAAAACTCGGACGAAGTCGCGGGCGTCACTAGTTATCCTATAAGGGTTCCGTAATTTCAGTTTGAGGTACGGAGCCCTAAATAATAATCAATGACATATTATTTGCGCTCTCTCGAGACTTATGTTCTGTAATTTATAGGCAAACCAAATAAATGCAGTGCGAATTTATGCATTATGATAATAATCATGTTTACCGGAATTTCAAAGTTAGAGGGCATATTGTATTTGTTGTCGGGAGACCGCAAACTAGTTAGCGGACATGACTGCACAAGATCTGAAATGACACGCATTCGCCATATCCTTTACCAAAATGCACGAGGAATTAATACTATTCAACATTTATGTTTTGGTTTACTTTGTAACGATTATTTTTTAACATTTAGCAGACTCAAAAGTGTTTACAAAATGAGAAAACTAATTTTGAACAAAGGTTATGATTCACATCACTTGTCAGGATAACTTAATTGACAAATCAAAGTGTAACCAAAATAAGACCCTAGAATGGCAGAGAATGGCCTTGAGTGAAGACACGCACTTGTGAACGATATGTGTAGGATTAAAGGCGCCTTTGACAGATATCTTACACTTTTCCACTCAAGTCGCTCTCCCCGCATATCCCAAGTAACCCATAAAGAATTACACAACAAGAGATGTGGACGGCTCGAACGCCACGAGCACACTGAAGCCGTCCGTACCGCAAGTCGTTGCAACGCGGCGATAACATAGCCGATTTCAAAAAAAGGAGGAGGTTATCAATTCGTCGGAAGGTTTTTTTATGTATGTTCACCGATTACTCGAAGACGCCTGAACCGATTGAAATTCTCCCGTTCATGAGATCATAATAATATCGAAAAAAGTAGCTAAGTTAAGTACCTATTCCAGTATTTAGGTTATAAGTTTAGTTACAGCCTATTTGTCCAAAATATATAGTTGATGACTATAATTTTAGCTTTTATAAAAAGGTCCGATCATTGTAGGCTCTCTATCTATAGTTCCTCCACCATTGCCGACAGTATGCATGCCTCCATGTTTACAAAACAACGGGGAAAAACATTTTTGGCATTCACGTAACCCGTGATTGAGGTAAATGAGGCTCTGTTAACATTCCGCGAACATAATGCAGCTACTATACACGTATATACAAACTATTCAAACACTCTAGCGAACTTGTTATTGCTATGCTTTTTAACAAAGAGGTTCTAGGATTGTTTCTATGAATCAATCTACGGTTTTAATTTTTAAGCTATTGCAAAGTTTTTATCGTGGGCTTTGAGCACGGACCGAATCAAGAAATTCTGTAACGAAAATAAACCTAACACCCAAGCCATGCATAAAGTTAACACATTTTGATGTTATCATATCGAATCAATTGGACAAGTGATGTGAAACTAAGGGGCAACCCCTATCATCCTGAGAGGAGAGTCGTGCTCAACAGTGAGAGGAATATGGGTTGTCAATTATGAATGATGATGATGTTGGTTAGTTTTATAGTCATCGTTATATAGTTATAAAATAAATATACTTAAACAATACACATCACTATCTAGCCCCAAAGTAAGCATACAGAGTAGCTTGTGTTATGGGTGCTAAGATAGTTGATATTATAATATTAATATACAATTATATACTACATATAAATACTCATATAATGTATAAATACACACAGACACTGGAAAACACTCATGCTCATCACACAAATATTTTCCAGTTGTGGGAATCGAACCCACGGCCGTGCATGCAGAAAGCAGGGTCACTACCCACTGCGCCACGCGGCCGTCCAGTTATGTACTCGTACATAGCTCTTAGTATACATTAAACATAGCATTTAATTAACTCTTGTGAATAACAATCAATTGGCCATAAACCAATTGATTGAGTGTGGTTTGGGCTAGTTGAACGCTAAACGTGATTGCAACTGATTCGCATGCATACAACGTTGAACCCATTCCTTCTTCATTAAACTAAAGCTACGCATGGTGGACTTCAAAATGTATATTGGATTCAGAATATAATAATTAGTGTATTTTTTATTTTTTATTCTCTATAAATTAGACCTCAACAACAAAGGGCATGATGACTAGGTTTGAATATATTGATTTTTATGATACATTCGGGTAAATAAGGTCAATGTTTACTAATTTATATATAAAAAGCAATGATTATCTGGATATTTGAAAAATAAATAAGATTATAAAATTTCAAAATCTATTAAAAATCTTTTATCGTAATTAGATGAACATTCATACAGTTTTAGCTTCCTTATATAAAATGTGACTTTTTTTAATATATGAATTATAAACACAAACGCACAAATAACAAAGATATTAGTAATTTTGTTTGAACGCCCATACAAATCTAACGATCATTATGTACCTACGACGTCATTAATTCGTACCATTTTGTATGGAACGTTTTACAGGGCTCTGCGCAGCACCGCAAATCTGACCCTTTAAATCCCTGTAGCCCCGAAAGTAATGATCGCAGATAACCTGTTACTTTTACAAAATTGCTTTACTATTAGCATACTCCTAATTTATTTATGTACAATTTTAAAAAACTGTCATCATGCCTATTTCACCTGTTTTTGATTGATGATGCAATCTAACATAAAAGCGAGTTAGCTTGTTAGGAGTAGGTTGAAAAACCACATCCCTTTCGGTTTCTACACGACATCGTACCGGAACACTAGATCGCTTGGCGGTATGTCTTTGCCGGTAGGTAACAATCCACGGCCGATGCCTCCCACTAGCCAGACGTCGACCAATTAAGACAACTTCAATCGGCCCAGCCGGGGATCGAACTCAGGATCTCCTAAGTAATAAATGTCATCTGATGCATACTGACTGAACCTTTCGTGAATGTCATACAGTAGGTTGACATTTCTCGGTTTAATTTAATAGTTTGTTAATAAAGACTAAATTAGTGAATAGGCCAGCTAGCCCAAAAGAGGCGTGCGTAAGGTTTATAACTAAGGTACGCGCTATACGTACAAATTGTACAAAACTGAACTAACGTTAAATTCATTAACGACTGCTACTAGATGTTAACAATAATGACCGAGAAAGAGAAAGCTCAGTATCTCATAGCCTCAGGACTCGAACCCGATCTCGTGATCTGAAGCCACAACCACTGGACCAACGATTTTATCTGCATTATAGTGTTTAAATAAAACTACTCAATATATTTGAGCGCTCGTTACCATATTGACATTCACATCACGGCTCGTACTCTCGAATGAGTAAATCTGTACAAAAAGTTAAAACCGTTTTATATTGTGCCAGTGACTGTACTGTACACGAATGTACAGTCGCATCCAACAATCATGCACGGGGATCACGTCGCATCAGATGAAAGGTATAATCCGATCAATTATTGCGTTCGTGCTCCAATTTCGCGACACTGGAGTGGACTGGACTGGACTGCATCCGAGAAAAATATTTAATGCGTCCGGCCGGTCCGTACTTGAGTGCCACACTTAAAACGATTTATTGCCTTTAAACATGCATACATAGGTTTAAGAGACGTGATAGCACAGTGGATGTGACCTCTGCAGTCTGCCTTCGATTCGGAGGGCGTAGGTTCGAACGGGGCATGCACCTCCAACTTTTCAGTTGCGTGTGGTAGATTATTTTATAAAGCTGATTCATCATGAAGTTTGACCTGTCAGATAATTATTATGTTAATTCAATATTAAATAGTATTTTGATTAAATAAGTATTTTTGTATAAATTAAGTAAGTGTAAATGAAAATACAAACAAATGTGAAAGTTTCATTACAAATTTCAAAGGTTAGGTGACTAAACAGTCTTGTAGCTCATTAGAGCCACCCGAGACCCGACGCGCACCGCCTCGCCTTGGGTGGTTAGTATTCTTCGTATGGATTTGTATGGGCATGCGCTCAATACATGAATTCCGTACCATCACCGGATCGCCTCGCTCGCGAGGTGTCCACGCGCGTACTGCGAGTGGACCACTCAATGATAGCTCGCTGTTGGCTTGCCTCGCATGAAATACTACTCGACAATTCGTCGATCCGTCCACCCATGGTCCATCTGTCGACTACAACGAGTCTAGCAACGAGGCGGTGCGGGTCGGGTCCCGGGTGGCTTTAATGAGCTACGAACTTTAATATACACGGGCTAACTTTGAAGAAGTACAAGATTATTGTACGCATTTTTTGAAAGTGAAAGTTAATTTTCATTTTGATACTGGAACTAAATTTTCATTGTGACCAAGTAAATATTGTAGGCTCCATAAAGTACTAGGTACGTACTGTCGTTATCTCAATTAGTACAACGTTTAGGGGCTATTTAGGCCTTTGCCACAAGCAACTTGCGAGTAAAGTTGGTGATTATAGCCCTCCCGGGAGCAACTGTTCTTGGCTTTGACATACTGTGCCGACACCAATGTAGGCTTAACGCTAACTATACAAAGTTGTTTCTAACTAGAGGATAACCGCGATAATATGACGAGTAACTTCAACTTGATTTATTGATGAAAGTTAATAGTTATGAAGCGTTGATAGATATGTTATAACTGTGAAAATCGTTCGCTGTGTTTCTTTGCTTTTAATTCCTTCGTATTCTATCTATATCTATATCTATATTCTATATTTATAAATAAACTGGTCGAATTCTATACTTTTATTCGCAATTTGAGATATTACTTATACCATTTGTAACAACAAACGTTAGCGTGGCATAGAGTACTACTAGCGCCATCTAGAATCTATACTTATAATACGAAAGTTTTATAATATTAAAAATACAAAGAGCAACATTTCCCTTCTCTGCTGTGCTCCTATTTATCGTAGCGTGATGAAAAGTATACTATAACCTGCCCAGGAGTATGAATAATAATTGTACCAAGTTTCGTTAAAATTCATATTGTAGTTTTTATTTCTATAACGAACATACAGACTTTTTGGAATCTGTATCGATCACTAATCACCCCCTGACAATTATTTTGGAAATATATTTCATGTACAGAATTGACCTCTCTACAGATTTATTATAAGCATAGATTTACCTAAAGTATATCCCACGACAAAATAAAACCCAAAACGAAAGTTGGAAATACTATATGATTGACAACCCTAATTTACGTGCATTGTTTTATTATGTAAAGGATATCAAGGCTCCCTTGGGACTTACGGCGGGTACAAAACTCTACGTAATGACAACACATTGCGAGGTCGATGTCCCTAAAGCGATGCCATAGATTTTGCGATAGCCAGATGCTTCATTTCACCAGTCCACCCCTAAATTTTTTAATCTATACTAAATATTATAAAGGGGTAGAGTTAGTTTGTTTGCTTGCTTCAACGCGCTAATCTCAGGAACTGCTGGTCCGATTTGAAAAAATCGGTTGTCTGTAAACGGTTTTGTCGGTTTACTGACGATAGTTGAATGTGACAACGAAAATACTGATGGAATGGTTGGATTTTTCAAAAGAAAATGTTCGTTTTTCTAAATTCTGTTTATTAATCTTCATAGACCAGAATATATTTAATATCTTGTAAAAAAAAGTTGGCAACCCTAGAGCAAGGGAACGACGTAATTTTTTTTTTTGAGTGTGCAGGCCCCATCGAATTATAAGACGTTGTCACGTCAAAAAATATAATCGAACAACAAATTTAACTAGGGCTGCAAATTGTACGAACTATAGCCTAGTTCAACAACACGCATATGTGATAATTAGATTTTATGTTCGAATCGTGATCTAGTCAATAATTTCCTTTGGTTGCGATAGCTTACGAATTTTTTCCGTAGCCCAATCATCAGGCGACGAGTTGGAAAACCGTGAGATTTTAGTCAGTTGAAGTCCGACATAACCTTCTTACCTCCCCATGGCGAGAAGGTATCCGTAAGTAGAAAGAAAAAAAAGAAAGAAAGCGTTTATTTCGAAATTATGCCACACATCACAATATCTCAAGTACACAAGTATTTCCCCACGTCCAAAAAAAGGGCTAAAAATGAGCGTGCTTAAAATCAACGGTTAGCTTCGTGGACACCCCTTTAAAATACACATTCAAAGAACATCCTAAGAAAACATTAAAACAGAAACATCCTAAAAACACAAGACGGCTGGCAACCCTAATTCACGTGCATTGTTTTAATATGTAAAATGGTGAACCATCGCTTTTTAAAAATGCAGGCTCTTAAAAAAACAACGCGCGGACTCCATCAAAGCGTTTGAAGTACCCTTACTCTAGCCTGTTGACGCTGGCTACGTTTTATAAGTTATTTTGCATATTTTATACTGCCCGTACAGAGACAATACTGTAAAAATGCAAATACATTTGTTGATAGTGAATTTTTAACGTACGGTGAATATACGACGTCTCTTGAACCTCTTTTATAGATAACTTCGGGCTATTGTGATAATTATAGAAAGGCTTCATTTACACTGTGAAATGCATCCGTATTGCATTTGACTGTTGGTTTGTGGATGTGTTTAACAATACTACTCACTACTTGCCTCTTTTGTAAACAGCGTTTAAACTGAAATATGGAAGTATTATAAGCTATATTTTATTTTGTCCCGTCAATAATAACCAGTAAAAAATTTAATACAAATGAAAAAATATCTACGTAAAATTTTTGCCGCCGAAACACAACACATTAGCAAGTGACGTCATTCATAGAGATAACAGCGTGATTGGCGTTTGCATTGTTATAATGATATCACGTCACCGCAAGCGCCAATCACAAACCGATGCCTTGTAGTGAATGACGTTACAGTTTATGATTGGCGTTTGCGGTGACGTGTAAAAATACAATTTTGTTTTATAAAAATATTACAATTATGAGATTAGAGTTTCTAGGCATCTAAACTGCCTATATGCAAAAAATCTTCTTAGTTTTGTACAGCAGGCGAGTAGCCTAAATTAGTATTTGGACGCGTTTTTAAGTTGATTAAAAATCTGGTCAAGTGCGAGTCGGACTCTGAGTTCGGGGGGTTCCGTGGCATCTATAATACAGAAATTAATCTTAAATGTGTATATGTGGGGTTTTAGTGGTTAGCCCCGCATAACCCGTCTTTTCCCCAAGTAAGTCGGATATCTCACAAAGAGACTTCCCCCACGAAAAAAAGGGGTAGAGTTGGGTAGGGGTAGGGACGAAGTGCACACATCAAAGCGATTCTTGACCTGGTCCGCTAGTTAATTATAAAAACGGCAAAAAATCATGTTTATTATATGGGAGTATTATAGAGATTTTTAGTATTTTTTGTTATAGCGGCCACAGAAATACAACATTTGTGAACATTTTAAGAATTTTTCATGAGAAACAGCCTGGTGACGAACGGATGGACGGACGAACAGCGGAGTAGTAATTAATAGTAGATTGTTATACAAGGGGCTAAAAAGACCCATTATACCCGGTAACATAATTTACGACTACTGTGAAAATGAATAAAGAGTATATGAGGTAAACGTGGGAGATAATAGTTTAAAAAACTCCTTTCGTAAGTGAATCCATTTGTTGTTGTTTTCTTCATTTATTAAATGTTTCATAGGTAAGTATTTAAGTAAATGCGTCTGGAGTTTGATGGTAACAGATTGAAAATTTCATCCATCTCCAAATTAGGATCACCATTCTCAGTAGATGAAGACACCAATAACAATTAATGTTGAAATATATGAAAGTTACGGTCACAAATTTACAATTATTTTCTATAATAAATCAAGTGTGTATTATTTGTTTTTTAAATTCTCACTTTTTAATTTTATTTTTTTCACATGAGAGAAAGGCAAAGGTATTACACCGTAAAAGATGTCCCATGTCTTCAATAAAAATTAATTAAAAAAATGAACGCATTCCACAGACAAGAACGCTGCATTTATTTCTAATTTAAAGTTTTTTATTTATTTTTCAAAACAATCAGAGCCTTACCTTTAATGATTCAATTTTCGAATAAAACCTCCTCTGTTTTATAGTAGGCTAGTACTTGGCTAGTACTCGTAACAGACAAGAATTTAAAAAAAAAAATTACTTTAGCCCCTAGAGGCTAATATGCTTGTTTAGCCCCGCTGTGGAGTGGTAATATGACAGTGGTTTTGAGCAAGAGTAGTGAAAAGTAATTTTTACCCTTTGGGTATAGAACCCTAAAAGGCTTGAACATTTAGCTAAATTAACTTGCCATATAAGACTTTAATTATAAGTTAAATATATTTTACCAGAGGAATAATGAAGCAATAAATGCCTGTCACTGATAAAAAATTAACTCCATTTAAAGTACCTACCCTCCACGTTAACGTTAAGCATATTTATTCGCGATCGGAAGTGCACACTTCATAATCTATAATTACAGAGCGCGTGCCGTATTCATGCAATTCCGACTACGTAGTCGAAATTATATCACACTAGCGGACGCGTCGCGGTTTCACTCGTTTAATTCGCGTTCCCTTGGGAATACTGAATAAAATTTAGCTTATATTACTTGCTAATAATGTAGCTTTCTATTGGTGGGATAATTTTCTAAAACGATTCAGTGATTACGGCGTCAAAGCATAATAAATAAACTCGCTTTCGCATTTATAATATTAGTCAGGATGTAAAATTGCAAAGAAAACATTTAATTTGTATATTGTCAAAAACTACGATCGATGTGAAACGTAGTGTTTTTTTTAGTTTTTTTTTTGCCGAAAATAACAAAATCCTACCAAAAACATTACCTATCATAGGTATAAAGTAATGCCATGGAGAGTACATATTTCTTGCATTGGCGCTATATTGGATCTGTATAAAACAGATCCAATATAGCGCCAAGCAGTTAACTATAAATGCCTTATACCTAACACGACCTTTTATTGTTATACTAGCGGATGCCAGCAACTTCAACCGTATGGAATTCAGTTTTTTACAAATCTCGCGGGAACTATGGATTTATCCGGGATGAAAAGCCTATGTGTTAATCCAGAGTAATATCTATTTGCATTCTAAATTTCAGCCAAATCACTTCAGTAGCCGCAGCGCAAAGGAGTAACAAACATACACACACACACAAACTTTCGCCATTATAATATTGTGATCATAGCATAGTTTCTGCGTGCATCATAATCTCGAATTCTCCTCAATTCCTACACTGTAGTCACTATATGGCTATCTTACAGAGTTTTGCTTACGACAATTGTCAATACCTAGCTCGTAAATCTGAGATTTTTTCTTTCCTGCAGTTATTTTTGAAAGGCCGCCTAAGATAAAATAGTCATCTTTCAAATTTGATAGATGTGATAACAATAGTTTTTTGTTCTATATCGCTATATTTTGAAGATAATAATATTTGTTGTGTTGGTAAGTAAGCAATTAATAAATGATGATCAAGCTTATTAACCGACTTCCAAAAAGGAGCAGGTTCTACGTTCGGCTGTATGTATGTTTTTTTTTACGTTTAAGTAGTAAAGTAAAATTCTGTTATTGTTATTTGGAAAATTAATTAATAATGATAATGTTTTCCTGTATTTTATTCACTTTTTATTACTTAATATTGAAGCCTTAAACTTATTTATGAGGAAATTTATAAGGCACTGTTATGAATCCTTGGAGGGCAGTCGTGCGGAGAGAATAAAGTTTCATGAACTTTACGTAAAATTTGTAGCTATTGTTCAGTTCTTTAGGGAAACTATTGTTAATATAAAGTTACCTGAACTACAATACCCTTAACATACGAGTATTGTTCTAAGAAATACGTAATTTCTTACACCTAACCGTTGCATGTAACTTTAAAAGTAAAATAAATGATTATTTATCTTATTGTTTTTCTTTCAAGTGGTAAACTTGTGAATATTTTATAACGATTAATTACTAGTATGGACGCTAACTATGGGCCTTATATATATGGCCTTAAAGTCACTCAGCGTGCGATGGAGCGAGCTATGCTTAAAGTTTCACTACGAGATTGAATCAGAAATAAGGGTATCCGCAGACGAACTAAAGTCACTGACATAGCTCAGCGAGTCGCGAAGCTGAAGTGGCAATGGGCAGGCCACATAGTTCGAAGAGCCGATGGACGTTTGGGTTCCAAGGTGCTGGAATGGCGACCTCGCACCGGAAAGCGCAGTGTTGGTTGATCCCCCACTAGGTGGACCGAAGTCATCAAGCGGGTTGCAATAATCCGTTAGATGCTGGCGGCTCGAGACCGTTTTGTTTGGAAGTCCATGCAAGAGGCCTATGTCCAGCAGTAGACGTCCATCGGCTGATAATGATGAATTACTAGTAGTAAAAAGTTGACCGATATCAAGTTATTAAAATCTGCCAAAAACAAGAAGTCATTCCTATCGCAATTAAAATACTTTCGTTGTGTCTAAAATATTTTATTATTTGTCTAGAAAGGATTATTAAAAAACTAATCTTCTTTACTAATAAACAGTGTGCCTAATGGGAGTTTTTAATATTTTCACACTGTTACTATCGCGTTAACGTAAACGCGAATTTAATATATGGAATTGATACAGTTGTGCAGTAGTGCCACTAGATGGTGCTGTTTCAATTCCTTAGAAATTCGCGTTTACGTTTACGCGATAGTACGCGACGATAATTTGTTTTACTCATACTCTTGACTGACTGCATCACACAACACAGGAACGATTACTTGCTTGGTACATGTTTACTTGTAAAGTCTACTAGTCATGACCAAAATTCGCTATTTTTGAAAATCTAAATGCCTAAATTAGGACGAGAAAGTTGAACAAAGGATCTCATAGTGATAAAGTATTTCGGGCTTCAGACTTTCAGTTTTATTTAATCGAATTCTTAACCCGTGCCAGTCGTGCAGTTTTATCAAAACTGTCAAACTGGTTAGCTAAACCGGGCGTATGTAGTGTCCGCCAGTTTTAACTGTACTTTCAACTGTACTTACCTTTTAAGTGAGCACGTACGATGTTATTTTTCGCTTTTTAGTTTATTTTCTGATTTAGAAGTCGGTTATCTGTCGAAGTTTTTTATGAAATTCTTTTTTTTGTAAATTAGTTGTCACGTCAAAAACTGTACATTTGCCTACACGCGGGTATTTTAACTGAATATTTCAACTGTACAGTTAAAACTGCAGGTCTATAGTTTGCATATTTTCGAGAGAGGTAGTCAAATATCAATTTTCAAAACGTTGCCCACGTTATACTAACCATCACTTAAAATCTGCTCATACAAACGCTTAAAAACGCTTTGTAATTTTGTTTCCTTCGTTAACGTTTTATAACGACAGCGTACGGAACCATATAGCCGGAGCTGCAATGGAAAGATAACTAGACAAATTCGTACGTAAAGCCTAAAATGTAGGCCACAATACGTACGTCTTTAATGCGTGTTTGCAAGGTTTTATAGGAGTTGAGAGCAATAAATACTTCTTATTATTGTCCTCGGAGTCCTACTTGTATTAAATTGCTACTTTGGCACAGTTTTTTCCCCTTTCCTTGTTATATTTACGACGTTTACCGAAACAGTGGAATAGTCTCTCGCACAAGTAGATTTACCGTTCTTTTATTGAGAACACGATTTATGTTTGACCAGGAACACGTGATGTATGACTGCTGTTATGGAAATGATTTTGTCTATTCATGGAACACAGCACAAAAGTTAAAACAATAGTATGGGATTGATTTGATTTAAGTTTGGTCCACAGTAAGCCCCCATTCGCATGAGAAATATTTAGTATATGTTCACACATCAGCGTTTTAAAAACTTGGGAATGCATTTATTGTATTTGAACGTTTTATTAACGTCCGTTAAAAAACACTCATGCGAATTGGGGCTGACCTCCGTGAGTGAGAGGGACTTTTGACTTTTGACGGTGGATTTACAAGGCATCCTGGTCGTGAAGCTAAAAATATTTTTTTTTATTTTTTGTCTTTCTGTCTGTGTGTTTTTGTTATTCGGGCATCACGCTGAACTACTAAATGAATTCAAATGAAACTTGGCAAGGTTTAAGACCATAATACGGAAAAGGTTGTATGTAGGATACTTTTTATTGCGAAAATAAAATAAGAATGGGGTGAAATAGGTGTTAAAAGTTTGTAGGGAAAGTCCTTCATTTTTAGAGTTACAATTTTTAAAAATTTGTTCATAAATCATTAAAAATACGAAATATAATGGGATTTATAAATTTTTAAACTCAAATTTTATAGTGGTGGATTGGGGCTTGAAAGTTTACATTGATTTCCACGCGGACGAAGTCGCGGGTGTGCGCTAGTAATAAATAATTATATTTATTTTAAATCATACAAAAATACCTCATGCATTTCATAATCATCAGAGCACATGCAAAATAATTTACTACCTAAAATCAAAATTTGGTTTGGTTTACATCAAATCTTATTTATTTGATTATTTACACAGTTAAACCACGACTGTCGAGTGTGCAAAATGAATGTGATCGTTGCGTATATTCGCTAATGAGATAATTAATTGGATAAACTATTTTGGTGGGCTGCCAAAACACATTGGACCTCATGTAAATTAATTATTTTATATTAGTTCATGTTATGCATATGCAACACAAATAGCATTATAGTTATCAATTTTCTACAATATCATTACATCTTAATACCAGGGGCGTGACTATCAGTATCATTATCAGCCTATTTTAACTGCATAGTACAGGTCCAGGCCTTTTAAGAGCTGATATGGAGCTTAAAGCTTGGAGATTTATGAAGCTTAGAGATGTGATAGCCCAGTGGATATGACCTCTGCCTCCGATTCCGAAGGGTGTGGGTTCGAATCCGGTCCGGGGCATGCACCTCCAACTTTTCAGTTGTGTGCATTTTAGGAAATTAAATATCACGTGTCTTAAACGGTGAAGGAAAAACATCGTGAAAAAACCTGCATACCAAAGAATTTTCTTAATTCTCTGTGTGTGTGAAGTCTGCCAATCCGCATTGGGCCAGCGTGGTGGACTAACTTAACCCCTCTCGTTTTGAGAGGAGACTCGAGCTCAGCAGTAAGCCGAATATGGGTTTATAATGATGATGATGAAATATTGTTTGTTATTATTGAAAATTCTTAGCATTATTTATAAAACAAAAAATAATATTTTATATAGAAAAACAAATCAGAAGTAGAAAAGTGTAATCAGATTCAATGGAGGCTTGCGTAGGAAATTCACGTCGGCTCCTGTGTTATCTACAGGAAATTACAGCTGTTGTAATTTTCTTCTAGTGTATTATTTTGTATTTTTATGAAGCTACCGTTATATTGTATTTATATTTCTGTATGAAAGAATATTGGAAAATTCTTTTAGATATTGTGTTTATTGTTTATTGTGTACTCGTAATAACTGTCTGGCCCAATAATCAATGAACCTGTTTGGCTTTTGTGAGTTACAGGGTTCAGTTCCTGGATCGGGATATTGGAGATTTCGTTTGTCCAATCAATTCCAAACTGCCCCTGCATTCTGTAAAGTTACAGCGATGTGACATCGCCCATTTCCATGGCAAATACGTTGTCAGTGCCACTTTATTTTTGGCATCCTATAGAATAGTCCAAATTCTAATAAAACATATTATAGGCGATTATTACTTTGATGAGTATAAAACAGCGGAATCACACTCCTGTGGTCCGAAGTTGGAATATCGGTGGTGTTACAACTGTGTGTCTCGTAAAGCACTTTAAGTCATCCGTCTGTTATTATCATTAACATCTGATAATGATTATTATTATTACCTAGATATTGCATTTGATATTTATTATATTAGATATTTTATCAAAAATTATGACTTAACAACCCGCAGTTGAACCGCGAGGTAGAGCTTAGCTCTAAAACCTCCTCTGATATAGGAAACAGGACTTTGGTCATTACATTAAGCTAATTTTAACATTTTTGTACCTTTCCCTAACCAATGAATTGTTAGAAATATGCGAAAAGTTAATAAATTACTATAAGTACTTAAAATGCTAGACTCAGAATCAAACAATCAAAATTTTTTAAAACATTATAAAATAATAAGTTACATGAAACAGCTCTCTCGAAACTATTTCGACAGAGCTGCCATCCATCCTAAGCAACTAGTGGTTGAGGCCTACTCACAGCCTTAACACTGATTTCAAGCACAGACGTCTCCAAAAACGTCCTTTACGATCCAGACGATGACATGACGACCGACAATGCTTCCCGGGAAACACAATCACAAGCAACACAGCGTCTTCGCCGGCGAAGACGAGGTCCCCGATATCTAACATCACCCGGAAGTGGGTTTTCTAACTCACGATCTTGGGGGCTATCGGCACTGACTCAACACGAAAAAAAAATAAAAATTACAAGAGATACTTAAAATACAAACATCTTCAATTACTTAAATTTTATATGCTAAACTGTAGCACCGCCCGTAGCACTCCTGTGCGTACGTAGCACGAGGCGTAGCAAACTAAGATTTAATACAAAACCACTTTCCCAAATACTCTTAAAAGATAACGCGCACCTTAAATTTTATAAATTAATGTTTACGACATGGCATTTCATAACGCCAGATAAAAATATTAAAATCTTAAGAGATATACTAATTATCTCAATATTATTAATTAAAATGATCTTTTAAGATGCCCGCGACTTTTTCGATGTAAGAATCGGCTTTTTTTGGATTTGGACCTATAATCTATACGTTGCTTAATAAACAAGTCAAGGAGGATCAATATGATCCTCCTCTACCTTCCTGTGAAAGTCAATAACAAAATCGGTTCAGCTGTTCTAGAGATCGGCCCGATCAAACAGACAGACGAAAATTTTAATAGGGTTTGTTGCCGTTTCAGCCGTAACAATGATAATACAGGGGCCACTTACGTCATCATTATCAACCCATATTCGACTCATTGCTGAGTTCGAGTCTCCTCTCAGAATGAGAGGGGTTAGGCCAATAGTCCACCACGCAGGCCCAATGCGGATTGGCAGACTTCACACACGCACACAATTAAAGACATTCTCTGGTATGCAGGTTACCTCACGATGTTTTCCTTCGTCGTTTGCAACACGTGTTATTTAATTTCGTAAAATCCGCACAACTGGAAAGTTGGAGGTGCATGCCCCGGTTCGGATTCGAACCTAGAGGTCATATCCACTGGGCTATCTCTAGCTGTGTTTTAGTATTCTGTAAATAATAACCGCACTTGAGAAACGCAGCTATTTTTAAATCACAGATAGACACTTAAACTTTATTTTATACTAGCTGATGCCGCGCGATTTCACTCACGTGGTTCCAGTTCCCGTAAGAATACAGGGAGCCTATATAGCCTTCCTCGATAAATGGGCAATCTAACACTGAAAGAATTTTTCAAATCGAACCAGTAGTTCCTGAGATTAGCGCGTTCAATCAATCAAACAAACACACAAACTCTTAAGCTTTATAATATTAGTATAGATTTATTGATGACGCAGTAACATTTTGGTGGCCTTTGCGAAGCAGCAAGTTAAAGCCTCAGTCAAAGAAGAAGGAAATGGAGTAAATTTTCCCGAGAAAAGTAGGTAATTCGTCGCGTCAACATAGGGTTCTTTTCTCTTTGATCTCTTCCAATGATTGGCTCTCGCATTAAGGTGTTGTACTGTAATGTATTTATTTTATTACAATTAGTACTGTTTGATTTTAAATGTAATTTCAGTTCAGCAATCAAATTGAATAATTGGCATATAATCTTCAATATATCGTTTTTGAATTTACAGTATTTTAGATTAACTTAAACGAAAGAGAATTTAAATGTTTAATGCATGTTATTATAGAACAATTAAATAGTAAAAGTGAATTATTTTATTGTGCTTAGTACATAGAAAACAAAAATTACATTGACAAAAAACAATAAAAAATCATATAAGCTAAAAAAGCAATAAGCTTGACAAATAAAAGCTCAATGTTCCAGGACTCAAAATCAGGACCTCCAAATCACAAGCTAAATAGGCTAACCACTAGATTATCAAGGCACGTATAAATATTAATATTATAGTTCATTATATTTTTAGAAAAACACGACATTTTTTAACTCTCCTATTTTCATAACTATTTAGACAGCTTCGATAGTCTTGTCTTTTGTTTTGTTGTAAGCTTGCCAGTATCAGCTGGCCTATTCACTATTTTGGTCTTTATTATCGACCTATTGAAGTCGACAACAAAGTGTCATCTACATACATGATATCCACCGTAAGCACTGGATGACAATTTTAATTTGTATCATTTTGACAATTGATTTGTTTTTTAATTTAATGGGTTGATAATAAAAACCAAAATAGGAAACAAGCCAACTGATTACTTAAAGGAACATTGCATCGTCATTTTAGAATTTAAACTATCGTGAGTGTTATTCATATAAATTGATTATGAAACGCGGCTAAAACTCACGTGATATTTGGTCGGAGTATGCCCAACTAGTTTCGAACCTCTCCCAGCTTGCAACGCGAGCAGCAGCGCGTCGCGCAGCCGCTTCACAGTTTTGATTGTGCCGCGATGCAAGAACCAGCTCATGACTAAGGGCCCCGTATGAGTTCGAAACTAGTCGGGCATATCAATTAATTGCATTGTCAAGTGATAATAATTTACATCGCAGTCAAACACCCATCATCGTTATGGAAACACATCCATATCTATGCGGAGTTTTAAAGGAAAATTCTAACATTTGTACATAACTCACGGATTTCACGTCGGTTATCGGTAACAGAGTGGACGCAGCTGGAAAAAATGAAAACGACTGTATCTTCACGGGCCAGTCTTGCAATGCTAACGGTCGAATCAATAACGTTCATTGTTATGCAGCCGAAATATTTGAGGGCTTGGCGTTTGCTGACATTTTGCATTACGCTGTTATACTAGTGGATTAAGTGCCTGTAATGGCCAGACCCACCGATTAATCATTGTATACAGATAGAGCATACGGAACACGACGGTGTCGTATAAATTCAAATAGTAATACATTCTCGAGTCAGTACGACACGAACTGTTGCTTCAGTAATTTTCAATATTATTCAAGAAAAAATGGCGTCTTTTGTTTTTAACTATTTTAAAAACTGTTCACACAATTAAAGACTGTATACCCCCCCACTCTCGCTTTGCGAATCATTAAGCTATATCGGTAGCTTTGTGTCTACGGATTTCCTCATTTCTGATTCGAAATTCGATCACGCAGAAATACTCTTAGTGCAGCTCGCTGTGGCCATCGTATTTTTGTAAAAGCTGAAATTCGTCAGCTCGTGCTCTCACCGATCTCGTCCCACCACGATTTTCAATATTCATGGGCCTTTATAATTACCCTGGATTTAGCTTTAGCTATTGTAACGCAATACGGTAGGCAACTGTACCGTGATAGTTAGCTATTTTCAAAGGCCCAGGCCCTCAACCGTCTAAGTATAAATCGTAACTATTTTTATATTCATCTCAGATGTATATAAAAATACAGTAAAATGTTAAGATGTTTACGAGCCTGGAACCTTGAAACCTGCTACCTCTCAAAGCCACTACAGCCCAAACATACTCGTATTTGACTACCTAAATAGTTATCGATGCTAGGATGCATGAAGTAACACAGTTTCAGCTTTAATAAAGTGACGAAGGTCGGGCCGTCCCAGGCCTTTAGTCCATAATAATGCAGTGTTCGATTTTCAATATTCATAGGCCTTTAAAACTGTACTGGATTTAGCTTGCGGCTGTGCACTAGCTACTGTTACGATAAACTCGCCGATAATATTTTAGTAGGAGTGGAATTATTTGTGATAAAGCTCGCTATGGAAATACTTATATTACTGCCATACTTATTTATTAATTTAAAATTCAAAATAGACAGGAGCAAAGAATCGCAGCCAGGAGCTCTATGTAACCTACCCGTAAGGTTAATAATAATCAACTTAGACGGAGAAGTCGAAAAATACGAAACTTAGTTTCGATTAAGTACGCTGTCAAACCTCGTACGACGTATGACGATATAATTTTATTAATAAAGCTACTGTTACACATGCTCATTTCAAGCACGAAAGCATGCTACTATTGAGCAGTTGCTACTTATTAGCATGTGTATCGCAACATTGCTAATAGTGAGCATGCTTATTTCGAGCTTGCTTGAGCAAGCTCGAAATAAGCATGCTCAAATCGCAAGACTGTTGATTCTTGAGAATCAACAGTCGTGCGATTTATGAGCATACTACTTGCTGCGCGGGTGGAAAGGGGGCTTGCTTTTAGCGCGTCTAAACAGGTTTGCTTATTGAGAATGCTAGTCGATCAGCATTGCTATTTTGTATTTTCTTCACTTTCATTTCTCCCTGTCGTGTTAGACAGGGAGAGAGGTGAAGATACTATAGACAGAGAACGATAGATACAAATTAGCATGTGTAATTGGAATGTTTGCTTTGAGCATGCTTATTTAGGAGCATGCTTAAAAATAGCATGCCTATTGCTAGCAAATGTAAACTGATGATAAGCATGCTCGTATGGAGCATACTTAATAGCACGTTTTTAGCATGCTATTTTAGCATGTGTAACAGTACCTTAACAGTGTCTAATATAAAAAATAAGTATAAGTATTAAATATTTTCTATATGATTTTTAAACAGTTTGAAAGTGACTTTTTTGAAATAAAAACTTCTTAAGGGAACCGTAACGTAAAACGCTTCGTAATGTAAAGCGTTACGGCGCCACTCTGTCTGTCTTCCCTTTCTCTCACGCATACGGCAGTTGGCTTAAATTACTTCTTCTCCAAAAAAATCAAATTGGACGACTTGCATTCTGGTTAGCTCTAAGAAAAGACAAATGGAAGAAGCAGAATATTTAAGGTTTATATTTTTAATATGAATTTCCTTCTTCAAATTTCAAGAACATCCTTATTAAAATTTATATAATTTAAATTTAATAATAAAACATAACATGCCTAGTAGCCGTTTAATTTTGAATTAGAAACTGTGTTATTTTTAGGATCCTAACTCTACGATTCACACCCGTTTTTGGCGTTGTTACAAGCAAAAAGGTAAAGCTTTAAATATATAACCTTTCGTATGTGGCGCGCTTGAATAACATTATTTCAGAATATATTGCGTCGAATATTTTCACTATATTAATTTGAAATAGCGTTCTCTGAATAAATATAGAGTAACTATTGATCATTATTGCCTCGTTGGTCCAGTGATTAGCCTATGAGAATTTAAATTATGAGGTTTTGGTAAGTTCTGCATCACAGGCTATGAATTTTCATTCTTCTCGGAAGTTCTCAGTATCCGTCCGATATTACAACATATTGGTATATTACACCACCTCTGAGGACTAGCTGACGCCGCGCGGTTTTACTTCGCGTGGTTCTCGTTCCTGTAAGAATACGGGGATAATATATAGCCTATAGCCGTTGTCGATAAATGGGCTATCTAGTACTGAAAGAATTTTTCATTGGGCTAGTAGTTCCTGAGATTAGCGCGTTCAATCAAACAAACAAACAAACTTTTCAGCTCTATAATATTAGTATAGATAACAAACATTTAGATTTATTTCATTTCTTACATTACATAAAATATCTATATTACATTAAAACTACTAAAATACTAAACTACATAAATATAATAAGGAAATATACTAGGTACTAAAGGAGATCATTCATTTTGGGCCCTTTTTAAAAGTGCCGGCCAACGAAAAAAAATGGCACGAATCGTTAGAACTAGCCATTTGGAGTAATAGCTAATATGGCATGAAAGTTGTAGGAGGGCTCTGACTCAAGTTATACAGGTTCGACGATTCGTTATTTCCATACATTTTGACGATTTTCAAAAGTGCCCGCCTAGAAAAAAAAACTGGTACGTATCATTAGAACTACCTATTTGGAACAATAGTTGGTATGGCACAAATGTTGTAGGAGTGCTCTGAACCAAGTTATACAGGTTCGATGACTCGTCACTTCTATACATTTTACTGAGTTTTGTAAGTGCCCACCAACAAAATAAATGATACGTATCGTTAGAACTAGCCATTTGCAGCATTAGTTACTATGGCATAAACATTGTAATGTAGCTCTGTGTCAAGTTATACAGTTCCGATGGTTCGTCAAATCCATATATCTTATTGAATATAAAGTGTCGTTTTACAAAAATATGGTACTTATCGTTAGTACTGTCCATTTGGAGCAATATTTAGTATTGCACAAATGATGCAGGATTGTTCTGAACCAAGTTATACAGGTTCGATGTCTCGTCACTTCTATGTATTTTATTGAATTTTGATAACTAGCAATTTCCAGATATAATGGCATAAACGTTGTAGTATACCTCCGAATCAAGATATGTTTCGATGATTAATCAAATCCATATATTTTATGGATTTGTTAAAATACCGTTCACCAAAAACATACATATCGTTAAAACTAGACATTAGGAGCAATATATAGTAGGACGTTGCACACGGTTCAGAACAATCCGATTTCTGAACAAAGTTATATAAGTTTCATGAATCGTAATTTTCATACATTGATTTCCGAGAAGTTGTCATCCGAAGAGTTGGAAAACATAAAACAATAATAAAATATAGAATTAATGATACTCATTTTTTGTGCCACATGCAATTCCACATTATTGTGCAAATGCATTTAAAAATTGTTATATTTGTGGATTTTGGGTAGAGTGAAATAAAAATATTTTTTTTAAGTTCTTTCAAGTAATGGTAATTTTGGTTTACTGACATGGATAACATAACAAATAATGATGAAACAGCAACACTATGATGACATTTATTTCATATTATTAGTTCGAGCCGTGTATTCATTCATGTATCATTATTATTTTGTTTTTCCTATACAGATATCAACAAAAACAAAGTGACGAATAACTCGTCACTTTGTTCGTTGTTGACGTCGAACACAGATAACTTGGATCAGAGCAATCTTACAATGTTTCTGTCAATCCTACCTATTAGTTATATTGCTCAAATCGGTAAAATGTATAGAAATTACGAATCATCGAACTTGTATAACATTGCTCAGAGCAGGCCTACAGTATTTGTACAATACTAACAATTACTCCCAGTTCCTATTACTGTCAGTTCTAATGACCTGTACAATTTTTTATGGCTGGCACTCAATATTTAATGAAATTCATGGATATGACAAATAGTCACACTTGTATAACTTGTCTCACAGTACAAAGTGTCTGCTACACTAAAAAACTAAATATTGTTCTAAATGACCAGTTAAAATGATACCTATAAGAATTTTATTGGCAGGCAACTTATAAATCAATAAACTGATGTAACGGGCCATGAAAACTGTATAACTTGGTTCAGAGCAATTCTACAATATTCGTGTTCTAATAACTATTGCCACAAATGACCAGTTATAACGATACATTTCATTAATATTGTTGGTGGGCACAAAACTCAATTAAATGCATAGAAGTGACGAGGCATCGTACCTTTATAACTTGGTTCAGACCAAAACTACACCATGTGTGTCATACTAAATATTGCTCCAAATGGGGAGTTCTAACGATAAGTACCATATTTTTGTAAAACAGCACGTTAAAAAATCAATAAGATGTATGGATTTAACAAATCACCGAAATTGTATAACTTGACACAGAGCTACATTACAATATTTATGCGATAGTAACTATTGCTGCAAATAGCTAGTTATAACGAGACGTATCATTTATTTTGTTGGTTGGCTCTTACAAAACTCAGTAAAATGTATAGAAGTGACGAGTAATCGAACCTGTATAACTTGGTTCAGAGCACTCCTACATCATTTGTGCCGTACTAACTATTGCTCCAAATAGGCAGTTCTAACGATACGTACCAGATTTTTTTCTTGGCGGGCACTTTTGAAAATCGACAAAATGTATGGAAATAACGAATCTTCGAACCTGTATAACTTGGTTCAGAGCCCTCCTACAACTTTCATGCCATATTAGCTTTTACTCCCAATGGCTAGCTCTAACGATTCGAGCCATTTTTTTTTGTTGGCCGGCACTTTCAAAAAGAGCCCAAAAATGTATGGAGCGTGAATGATCTCCTTTAAATAACCTAAACTTAAAGACAGACATCGCCGTATTCCTCCGAATATATGCATTGGTAAAGTGCCCAGAGGGCTGGCAGTACTGCCACGTTGTATGGCAATATCTAATTAAATCTCTGGCCTAAAAAGGCCATTCTTCTTCTGGTCACGAGAGGCAATGTACAGTGATAATGTTTGGGACTGACAACCTAATAAACTTAACAAGTCACATTTCCCCTGAATTAAAAAAAAAGTATATAATTCCAACACAGAACATGAATTTAGAACTTCATAATCCGAAAGCGCATACTTTAATCTCGGAAGAACGGAGCCGTTTAAAAAAAATCGTTTGTCTGTAAAGTCGGTTTACTGACGACAGTTGAACGTGACAACGTCATAAAAAATACTGATGGAATGGTTGCATTTTTCAAAATTAAATGTTCGTTTTTCTAATAATCTTCATAGACCAGAATATACTTTATTTCTTGTGAAAAAAGTTGGCAATCCTATAGCGAGGAAACGACGCATGACGTAATTTTTTTTCGAGTGTGCATCCGGCTCCATCGAATTATAAGACGTTGTCACGTCAATAACAATGAGCGAAAATTGGTGTGGGTACTATAAAATATTAACGCTGATATAACCACCTCTTCATCGTTAAGTGAAGCTTTTACATTACAGTCGTATTGAATACGCACTACGTAAACATAATCTTATTTACCCTTTGTCTGGGCCCCGGGAACGCTAACATAATATATGGAATGTTTTCTTACTATTTAACGATGATTCGTTTATCTTAAATGGGAAATCGTTTTGCGTGAAAACCTCTTTGATACCAGTGTCTGCGTTTTTTTTTAACTTAGAGGTCTTAGTTTCTTTGGGAGTAGGCTTTGGTTTTCATGCATCGATAAATATAAACTGATTCACATGTGCCATTAGGTGGGTTTTTTCCCCTTCTCCGAAAACTATGGTCGAGGTGTCATTCGATTTGGAATTGCATGTTTTAGAAAAAAATTAAGGGCCGCTCGCAAAAATTGCAGAAGTTATAAACAACTAAACTTTAAACTGTAACCTTTAGAAGTATATCTTTCAAAATAACTATTTTCTCAAGTGCTAACACGATAATAATAAATAAAATCTTATATCATAATAAAATAAATCATAATAAAAGTCCGTGACGTATTAATTAAAGCTGTTTCTGAAAGAATCACGGGAAAGAACTGTCTTTGAATCCTAAAACTTAATTAAAACTTAAGTTAATGCATCACTGTGTTGGCACCGCCTTCAAAGTGATCAGAAGAGAGCACATGCGATGTTATTTTTTGCTTACTAGTTTTGTGATTTTGAAGTCAGTTTAATGTTTTTGTCAAAAAGATTTTATTTTTCTGTTTTTAGTGTCCTAGCATATTGAACGATAGCACCACAGTAGTTATATAAATTTTGTTATTTTCAATTTAACACAAAATTACTGAACCGATTTTCATGTAAATTATAACTATGCTTTTTCAAACCAAAAAAAAATCGAAAATTGGTTAAGAAATGACGAAGTTCTGAGGTAACAAACATTAAAAAAAAATCAAACCCGAGCCAAGTCTTCACCCCGCTTCATACCCGCTCGTTGGATTAATGTCGTAGCCCCTCCTAACGCACGTTTTTTTTGCTTATTTGGAAGGGCAATAAGAATATTAGTCATGTTCAATGAATAATTTATTTGTTTTGTTAGACTTAAGGAAAAACCGACGAAAATTCGAGTAGTATATTTCACTCTCAAACCGATATTGGTTCAATTTAAAATTGACTTTACACTTTGCGATTGTAATGTCAACATCTCTTGTGGATGCTGCGGTATTTGTCAGTTGCCACTTCTATTACTATTCTATACTAAGCTAAAACAAATCGGTTGTCTATATATCCTAATGAATGTGACGAACTTCAAGAAAATACTGATGGAATTGTTGCATTTTTCAAAAGAAAATGTTCGGTTTTCTAAAATACTGTTTAATAATCTTCATAGACCAGAATATACTTTATTTCTTGTGAAAAAAATTTGGCAACCCTAGAGCGAGGGAAAGACGCATGACGTCATCTTTTTTCGAGTGTGCACCCGGCTTCATCGAATTATAAGACTTTGACACGTGAAAAACTGACACCACTCCATAAAGTGTATTTATTCGCGCCCTTTTTGAACAAAGATTATATGTTTGAAACCATATGTAGCGCCGGCGTAATACATTGAGAACGTGACAAGAACAAGACAACAAATTGAAGACATGTGACATAGTGTAAAGACATTGAAAAGGTAACAAAAAGCCCTCAGAGACCCGGTCCCCTAATTCACTTCAACGCGAGATCGCACCGGAACGCTAAGTCACTTGGCGTAATTCAATTAGATTCCGAATCAACCTCCCGGGAGAGTAATGTCACAAAACACAGAATTAGGTATACAAGTGAGCTGTGATGAAACACTAAATTATTCAGGGATAATCTCGACGGGCGCTGGATTTGTTGGCGAAATGTTTAATTACTAACCCGTCCTTTGCGAACTAAAGGATATATATAAAGTACCTGAATTTAACACTTTTAAATATAATATTATGATCCTATTTGAATAGTCCACTATAGAGCAAGTCTCCTTATGTCGAAGTCAAACTCAAAATTCATTTCGATTAGGCTTAGAACTTGAGGCTAATTGATATAAATTTTGAATTTGAAATTTGAGGCTAATTTTTATAAATGATATATGATGAATTTGAATATATTTTTATAAATGAATTTGAGGCTAATTGAAATAAATGAATTTTGAATATTTTAATATTCATTATCGGCACCTGAGACTGCTGAGAATAATTTCTAGAAAAGCTCTGATCTTTATATCCGACCCGACCCCCCTAGCCAAGTGGCACGTCGATTCTCTTTCTACGATCTTTCGACGCTTGGAAAACTAGAAAAATGTATGAGAATGACAGATCTTGATCACGTGACCTGTCGATAGCAAATGTCTTCCAAAAAAAATTCCAAGGCGCGCAACGCCACTGGTATTTACATTTTTTATCAAAACATCTTTGAGCTAACATGAGAAAACAGATAAAAACGTAGTTTTTATTCATGCCGCATCACCGAAGACTTTACTCATTCCATACAGAGCTCTAGCATCTAATGCGAACACGTTTCTGTTCCCTAAACCCTATTTTAGTCTTTTTATAAATCACCTGACAATGGTCGCAAATTTCACTTGAAACGAAATAAAATTTGGAATGAAGAGGTAAAAACGAGCTCGCGCAACTTTTATAAATGAAATCCTTTTTAGCATTTTAATTGTAACTTGAATATTTTAAATATTACTACTGGATTTAAAAGTTATTTTATTTTCAAGTAAATATTTAGCTTTAAGAAGCTTCTAACTTTAAAATAGGACCATCATTTGTTATAAGAATTTTCACAGGCGCACAAGAAAAAAAAGGGGGTGAAATATGGGTTGAAAGTTTGTATGGAACGTAGTTCATTTTTAGAGTTACAGTTTTAAAAATTTTTTAAAAAATACGAAATATAATGGGATCCAAAAATTTATAAAATTCAAACTCAAAGTGTGAAATAGGGCTTGAAAGTTTACATTGATTTCCACGCGGACGAAGTTGCGGGCGTCCGCTAGTAAGTAATATAATATGAATTTCTGAATAACAAATCACATTTTAATCACAGACAGTCTTTATGGCAACCCTTGCTAAACAATTGAAAGTTAAATCTTTAACAATGTTTTTCGAAGAGTTGCCATAATGATAAGTGTCCGACTGATGTTAATCCGTGTGAAACTCGATGTATACTTTCAACTACCCCTACCCTACACCAACCCTACCCCTACCCCTACCATACCCCTACCCTACCCGTTAAGGCTGCACACGCGACGGAAGCTTAAAAAATGGAGTAACTTCTCCCGTTTTCCCAACATTTCCCTTCACTGCTCTGCTCCTATTGATCGTAGCGTGAAGAAAAGTATACTATAACCTGCCCAGGAGTATGAAAAAAATATGTCCCAAGTTTCGTTAAAATCCGTCGAGTAGTTTTTGTTTCTATAACGAACATACAGACAGACAGACGAAAATTTTACTGATTGCATTTTTGGCATCAGTATCGATCAATAATCACCCTAGTTATTTTGGAAATATATTTCATGTACAAAATTGACTTCTCTACAGATTTATTATAAGTATAGATTAGATAATATAAACAAATAGATACGCTTACATTTAGACGATTGATGACTGCATACTTATTAACCACTACCTTCCAAACCTAATATGGTCCAAACCATGGCTGACAAACTTTCAGCTTTTATATAATAACATAAGTGTGCATTTCACAGGCTCGATTTTGTTAAACAATAAAAATAAACTTAGATATTTTATAGTCGGTATTTTATACAATAAAAATATTACTTAAATAAAAACTAAACCTGAAAGCAATTATGAATCTTCATCGACTTCACAAAGTTCGCCCGCTTAAGAAAAAAAAACCTGCACAGAACAAGTTAAAAGAAAACTTGAAAACAATAATGAAGTGCTAAAGTAGAACAATAAAGTTTATCGCCTTAACTCTTGAGCAAAGGAAGTGTTTTGAAGCTTGAATTTTGTATAAAATTATTAATATTGACGTACCTACCGGATAATTAAATTATTCATCTATTAAGTATATATACTGACATTAAAGTCACTTTAGATAAAGACATTTATAAAGACAAAGATAAATTTTAAATAAAATGTATAGTACGTAGATTATTATAAGATGCCAAAATAATCATACAAATATGACCCGAACTTTAGCAGAAATTAATTTATAAAATCTCTACTTGGATAAATATAATAAAATGTATTTAATGACATAGTGTTAGATTCTCAGTTTGTCACTACGTCATTAAATACACTTTTTCAGTACGAAATTATAAGGGGAATCCATTGAAATTTTGTAGACAATCCATTCAGAAACGCTAACTCGGCTTGCTAAATATTTGCTTTGGCACCGCCTTCAAAAATCTCAGTAAATAAGATGTTGCTTTTCTCTTTAATTGAGATATTTATTTAATTTTTTATAAAGTTTAAGTGACAACTTATGTCATCGAAGTAATAAATAACAGTATATTTAATCATATTATAACAAAACATTAGTAACTATTACCTATAATAGTTGTTCTCAGAGATAATTTAGTTTCCGCGCAAGCAACGGGAACTAACGTCCATATCCTAATCGGCTTATATAGAAAAGCTGCTTAAATGTACGATTATGACCAACTCAGACATGCAAAATACAGGGACAAAGACTATACGACTAGTATTCTTGCTATTAGTTTAGTTTTAATTCGAGAATATTAGTTCTTTGCCTAGTTTTTTTACCATAGTGCTGCCATGCAGTTATATCGATATCGAAGCACAATTACATACGTCATCAATCAAATAAATATATACCTTTTCTCATTGAATCATATCATCACTTTTTTCAATTATAGATCCAAGAAAATCAATCATTAAATTACGAAACGATCAACTAAATTTATCATTTGACAAAAAAAAAACATGTTTGTTTTTTTTGCTTTATTTTATTAAGAAATGTTATTCTTCTAGTTTTCTAGTTAATACCATAACATATACTTACGTTAATTATAATAATATTTTTCCCAATATTACCAAAGTTATGACGTCATCAGCCAACAATAAGCCAGGATGAAAAGCTGAATTATTCAAGCCAGTTATTCTCAACTCAACGGATGCAGGTTTGTTGACGAAATATTTAATTACTCACCCGCCCAAAAGAGTTGTGTACCCGGTGCTGTGTCTCTCAATTATTCACTAGACTCTCAGATATGTTGTACTCATCTGAAAATATGGTAAAAAAAAATGTTAAAACTAAGGAATTTTGCATTAATTTACACGTCTGAAAATTAGAAAATGAAAAAAAACCGACGGGTGGTGAATTAGAGGTGGTGGGTGGTTCGCCGCTGGCATTTTGGCTCACGCCGCGTTGCAAGAACCAACTCATGATTAAGGACTCCGTATGGGTTCAATACTAGTCGGTAATACTCCGACATTGTGTCACATGAGTTTTAACCGTGTAACAATAAAGTAAAACAACGTCGACTCGACTTAGATCGGAAGCGAGATGATCTTAAGCTTCGTCCACCTGCCGCAATTCCATACAATTACTGTGATGGTGTGCTAACTTGTGCCCTATGTAGTCGCACTTTTAAGGCCAAAATAGGGTACATTAGTCACTGGAAAGCACACCAGAGAACTATACATCCGAGTTCCTTACCCAGATTTGAGGAGTCAGAAGCGTCGCTGTAGCCGAAATCGGTTTGAGGCATCATCAATAAAACTCACGATAGTTTAAATCCTAACTCTAGTACTATCAAAATTTTCAAATGTATGAACGTTCGCAAATCGGCAGTATACAACCATTATCAAGCATTTTCGTTTCAGCAACAAATCCTTGCAAAGGAAACACAGTCACGCCGCATTCGCTGTCCCAGAGATAAGGCGCTTAGCTAAAAATACAAACAGAAAGACCGCAACATTTACTACATCTCGCGCGGCGGTTATTTGAAAATACAAGGTTTCAACATAAATATGTCTCTAAAGTGTTTGTGGAAGAATCCGCCGTCTTGTCTTGTGACTAACAACGTATACGCTAAGCTGATCTTTTTGAAAAACTTGGTTTAAAGGTCAAATATATTTTTCTTATTTCTAGAATAGACAAGTTTCAGAAAGATAATCGGTCTTAATTACTGAGGTAATAATTTAAAAAAATTAAAAAAACCCGACTGCCTGACCTGCTTGCATCTAGTCATCCGCCTCGCGTATTTTGTAAAGCAATTAATAAATAACGTTTTTTTTAATTGCAGGTTTTTTTTCATATGGCTATGATATACCATTTTAAAATCTTGATGAGCGCTTGAGTTTGATACCCATATCGCAAATTTAGAGAAAAAAAATCCACCTCGAGTCTATATAAGCCTCTCAGCCGTGTTGTTTTTTTTTAACATTACCTATCTAAGAACACTTGGGTTATTAAGACAATTCTAACGATATCTTATTAGGTACGTAAATCCGTTCCGTAAATCAGCTTGGAAGAAATGAGGTAATAAAGAATATTACATACATACTTAGATACATATATACAATACATACATACAAGATACGCGCGAAAAACATAACCCTCCTTGCAATCGGGTAAAAACAAAAGAATCTGATTTGGACCCGTAGTGTGCATGAATCCTATTAGTATTTGTTTTCGGAATAAAAAAAATATTTTAAAAGTTAAGAGGTTTATACAAGTACGTATAAGTATACGAAATACATAGTAGTTTATTTCTTTCTTCTTACTACTAAATAAATAAAAAAAACGAAAAAATATATGGAATTTATTTATCCAAAAAAATTATAATTTCTAATGTCACAACAACCTTTTCGCAGAAAACTCTTTGACGATCCTAAATTTAAATATAATTTATACGTAAATGGGTAAAATTTTGCAGAATTAACATTAGTCTGAGTATCAGCTGGGTTATGGAAGTTTTCTCATAGTATGGTACCCCAGGGACTATGTTCCACTATGGAAATATGAACCAACGGACTACTATACTTTTGTTGACTTTGTTTGCTTAAACAGAAATAATATTTAGGACTACTACTATTAATCCTTGAGGTCTTCGTGCGATTTGCGAACCTATATTTGAGAAGAAATTTTACATTTTGTACAAATTGTACCTAAAGTGCCAATGCGAAAATGTGATAAGGCACTACCTACCCTGGGGACTAATTAGATGGCAGTATTAAAGAAATCCAGTTTGTATAAATGATATTCCTACCCTAGATAAATACCTTGTGCACACCACTATATCAATGACAACGACCTTAACACCAATTCACGAATTAACCTCAAACACAAATTCACGTAGCTATATGGCGATGAAAATCGTCGCGAAATTCCCAATTTTTGCAATTTTTCTTTCATTCCTTGTAACTTGGACATACCTGTAATCTTGTGTTTTAATAGTCTAAGGTATGTCCAACTTACAAGGGAGGAAAGAAAAATTAAATGTAAATGTAAAAATGTAAATAGTTATAGTTGAAATAACTTATTCAAAAAGTAAGTATTTAATAAAACAGTTAACTATATTAATCAGAAACTTAAGTTTATGTGAAATATTTTTTTTAGAAAATTCGTCGATTTTTTTAGTCGTTGACAGTATGTGTCCACTCAGTGGAATGGAGTGCAGAAAAGAGAAAAGCAGTGGGGCGGGCCTGGAAATTTGTACGAAATTTTCTCTTCGCTTCGCTTAACTTCGGGTTAAGTTTAACCTAACATGGGATCAGAGGATAAGATAAGGTATTAGTTCCTTACAAATTCACAGAAAGAATGTCTACTAAGCTGGATAGTAAGTGAAGTTCCGATTTTTTCTTTTTAGTAATAGTTGAAGCAAACTTTCATGCTTTCGATTGTTTTATAGTGAACTCGAGACACTTGATGTAGGGTTGAAAAATCAAAGAATATTTGCTAAATATATGACCAAAATTCCTGTTTACTTCCACTAAGTCCGAAATACTGTTTTAGAAGTGGGTACGACAGTCCAGCTAGCGGGGATCGAACCCACAACCTCTCGGTCGAGGATACCAAGCGGGTTGCAGGAAGCCACTGGATGCTAGCTCGAGACCGCTGTGCTTGGAGGTCCATGCAAGAAGTCTATGTCCAGCAGTGGACGTCTATCGCCTGATAAGGTAAGGTAAGGTAAGCACTAACGAACACACCTTCTAAACCGGAACACAGCAACCATCATCATCATTAACAACATATACTCGGCAAACTAATAAGCACGAGTCTCCTCTAAGAATGAGAGGGGTTAGGCTAATAGTCCACCACACTGGTCCAATGCGGATTGGCAGACAACACACACGTAGAGAATTAAGAAATTCCCAGATATGCAGGTTTCCTCCATTTTCCTTCACCTTTTGAGACACATGATACTTAATTTCTGAAAATGCACACAACTGAAAAGTTGGAGGTCTATGCCTGGAACCGGATTCGAACCTACGCCCTCCGAATCGAAGGCAAAGGTTATATCCACTGGACTATCACAGTAATGCTGCTGAAGAAATAAGCATGGCAGTCGAACTCTGTCACAAATAGCTCTAAAACTACTGTATCTATTTTCCGTTACTGAGTTCTTTCTAATTTTTTTTCGATGTCTATTCTTGGTAACACATCGCTTGCAACTGACGCCGTTGGCTGCGCTCCAGTGGCCTCACCGCTACACCCTCGTTACACTTCGCTTACTCGCTTCGCTCCAGTGGTCAAGCACCCTAAGACTAAAAAAATAACTAACTCTACCTAATGTTTTAACAAGCGATTCTTCATCTGTATATTTTTTATGTATCTTGAAAAGAAGTGTAATGATTTCCATATTCGACTCGCTGTTGAGCACGAGTCTCCTCCCAAAATGAGAGGAATTAGGCCTTAGTTTACCATGCTGGCCAAATGCGAATTGGCAGACACACGCAGAGAATGGAAAAAAATTTCAGGTGTGCATGTTTCCTCACCATGTTTTTCCTTCACCGTTTGAGGCACGTGATACTTCATTTTTTTAAATACATTACATTACCGCTACACCCTCGTTCCACTTCGCTTACTCACTTCGCTCCAGTGGTCAAGCACCCTAAGACTAAAAACATATGTATAGAGTTACATATGTTTTTACAAACGATTCTTCACCTGTATATTTTTCATGTATTTTGGAAAGAAGTGTAATGATTTAATTCTCTAATCTAATAATATATAAAATTACCGTGTCATAACGTCTGTTGCCAAACTCCTACATAACGGCTGGACCAATTTTTATGAAATTTTGTGTGCATTTTGGGTAACTCTGAAAACCGGCCGTCTATTTTTTCATACCCTAAATGATATGCGTGACCTACAAAACATTTACCGGGTCAGCTAATTATTTTTTATAATCGACATTATTTTCGAATCAATAATATCGCTCTCGCTTCTATTGTCCCATCGAACGAATTATGAATTTAAAAAAAACTATAAAATACAGAGCCTATCTTTCTTCTAAGAAATTTTCAGTAAATAATGTTTTGTGTTGTAATTATTGTTTACCATAAATGGCTTAGTGTGGGCATGGAGAATACGTCAGGGAAGGTCACTGTTGACTGTGAATGCAATCTGAAAGGGTTATTTAAACCGACGCCCAAGGTCACTGGTCCTGGGACCTGCTCGAGGTGTTTCCTCTACCACAAAATAATGGTACATATATTGTCGCTGCAACCCGTTACGTGACATAATATCACCCTGATCTCACCAACCCGCATTACGCAGCTTGTTGGAACTAAACTCCAAATCCTATAAGGAACGATGCCTGGCCATGTAGTGGCCCGTTAAAATAGGCTGATAATGATAATGATGACCATAAAGCTTTCGCTAACTGACAATTCAAGAGTCGCATACAAAATGATTCAAGAGCCCTGAAGAAATGCGTGGAGCCCTGGCCACTGGTTGCTTGGGCACTCAAATGTCTCGCAGCGGGGGAATGATTGTTTTTTGTACTTTATTAAAAAAGAACCAATAAATAAGATCATGATGATAGTAATACGCCTGTTGTTTACAATGGATGTTATTCAATGAGAATGGCCCGTAGTGTGGTAAATCGCATTAGGTGCAAACTCATTTCAATTTAACGAATCACCCGGGCGGACCGTACAGAATGACGCCCATAATAGTTGTTATCCGATTAGTAAAATTAGAACGCTGGGGCTCTATTCCAATCCATGAACTAGGAAAAGGGAATTATCGATCACTAGCGCCGCACCGCGATATTACTCGCGTAATTCCCGTTCCCGTGGGAATACGAGCATAAAATATAGCTTCTGTATTAGCAAATATTCCTGCGCTAATCGAGCCGTCAGGAATAAGTCGGTATGATTGCAAGAGACCTGATGGATTGACGCTGGTTCCCTGGGAAATGGGGCGGGTCCTAATGTTGGACGATACATGCGTCGACACATTAGCACCGTGTCATATCAGGGAGACAGAATCAAGACCGGGAGCCGCAGCAGAAAAAGCTGAAACCGGTAAATGGCTCAAGTATGCCTCTCTGACAGAGAGTTACATATTCGTACCTTTTGCCGTGGAGACCCTTGGGCCATGGAGTCGCAGTGCCAAAAAATTTTACCGTATCATTTCACCGCGGCTAGTTGCCTCGACTGGTGACAGGCTCATGGCTCATTTTTTGCGCAAAGGATCAGCCTGTCTGTCCAGCGCGGAAATGCAGCCAGTATTCTTGCCACCATTCCACGTGGGCATGATTTGTATAGTTATTAGGATAAGTTAGCTTAAGTTCCTTATGCTTATGTTACTTGCTGATAATATGGCTTTTCATTAGTGAAAGAATTTTTAAAATCAATTTTGCAGTGAAAATGAAACAAACTTACTTTCCCATTTAGTAATACACTAGCAGACACTCCTCGGATTCACCCGCGCAGTTTTCGATCCCGAGAGAATAAGTTTCATCATCATCATCTTCAACATCCTATATTCGACTCACTGTTGAGCACGAGTCTCCTTCCAAAATGAGGGTTAGGCCTTAGTTCACCACGCGTGCCAAATGCGAATTGGCAGACACACGCAGAGAATTGAGAAAATTCTCTAGTTTCCAGGTTTCTAGCAGGTTTCCTCACGATGTTTTTCCTTCACCGTTTGAGACACATGATATTTAATTTCTTAAAATGCATACAACTGCAAAGTTGGAGGTGCATGTCCCTGAGCGGATTCGAACCCACACCCTCCGGAATCGGAGGCAGAGGTCATATCCACTGGGCTATCACGGCTTCTAACATAGCATACTATTGGTAAAATAATTTCCAATATCGGTTCAGTAGATCCAGCGATTCCCCCTTGGTACAACCTCAGAAACTTTACCTCTTTATAATACTCGTATAGAAGTCAAAGTCAAAGACAAAATTCATTTATTTCAAATAGGCTTAGTTTACAAGCACGTTCGAAATGTCAGGATTATGTCATAATATAATTTAATCTAATGGTGGTAATAATAGTCGAAAACTTAAAATTAAAGTAACGAGGGTTCCAAATGCGCCTTGGTCCGAGAAGAGCCCACAACAAATTCAGAAGAAGAATGAAAGTGAATATGAATGAAGTGTTTTATAAAAACCTACAAACATTATCTACGACACAATTAGAGGCGAAAAATGTAATAAACAGCTGTGTTCCTATCGCAAAATTCTCCTCGTTTGTCGTAGGTATTCCGTAATCAATTTTGTTTACAAAGCTGATTGGAGACACTGTTGGTTTGGTTTCCGAATCAAGATACTCATTTCGATTGTTAAGAGCTTTATTTGTATTGTTTGGAGGGGAAATTCTGTAGCTTATTCGTGATATAAAAACAGATGTGAGATGTATGTAGATAAACTAGCAGTAGAACCTAGCAGTGGCGTAACGTGTCTTGGAGAGGCCTTGTATATTTGGTAAAATAATATAGTTGGTATAGAAAGGTAAAATTTCTTAAAAAAACACAAATGCTTGTTTGTTAGGTTTGTTCGGGAGTTCTCGAAGAGCTTATACCAGGGGCTTAGCTACCGCGATATTTGCCATATCAATGACTAGTAGATGCCGCGCGGATTTACCCGCGTGGTTCCCGTTCCCGTAGGAATACGAGGATAAAATGTAGCCTATAGCGTTCCTTGATAAATGGGCTATCTAACACTGAAAGATTTTTCAAATCGGACCAGTAGTTCCTGAGATTTGCGCGTTCAATCAAACAAACAAACAAACTATTCAGCTTTATAATATTAGTATAGATACGGGGCCCCCGGACTACAGGGGCCCTTTAAGTGAAAAAACAAACATTTGTAAAATTTAATCCAAAATCTCTCTGAATCTGGTGCTTCCCGGAGAAAAGAATACATAAAAAACACATGGAGATTTTCTGGTTTTCAGCTCGTCTATTGGGCCTCCAAACTAATTTTGATACAGGGTCCCTCCAAGGCAAGCTACGCCACTGGCTTATAAACCTTACTAGGTACCAGGGGCGTAGCTACCGCTATATCAGCTGTATCAAGCAAAAATTAGGAAAATGTAATCCACAATCTCACTGAATCTGGTGCTTCCCGAAAAAAAACATATAAATAAAAACTGCTTATAGAATTTTACTTCAGAAGTGACAAAAGTAAAAAAAGCAATTTCTTTTTTTTCTGGGTAAAGCGTGCGCCGAATAGTTGAAAACATTCTACATAAGTTGGGTTACTTTCATATTAATTTTAACTTCAATGTATTGTAAGTTCAATTCTATAGTAGGAGATGCTATATCTATGGAATAGTAATGGTCGGGGCAATTTCTTCAAAGAGCTAATAGACTTTGGGGTCCTAAGGTGCTGTAATGGCGACCCCGCATTTGAAAGCGCAGTGTTGGTCGACCAGGTGGACTGACGACATCAAGTGAGTCGCAGAGATTCGCTGGATGCAGGCGGCTCAGGATCGTGATGTTTGGAAGTCCTTACAAAGTCCTATAACCTGCAGTGGACGTCCATCGGCTAATATGATGATGATGTGCTATAAGAACACTTCGAATTGGCCGATGTGCTATAAGAACGTAATTGGTCCTACGATTACACAAGTTATTGAGAAAAACGAACAAGTACTCAAATAAGGTACAAGGCTCAAGCTCATGTCAACATAATAGGCTTAACACCACACAATGGGCATTGAAACAGTAAATTAGTAGACTATGTCACATGTATGCGAACGTTCGACTTGATTTGTGTACCTACAGGTTGTATCGCGCAAATCCGAGTTAAATACACAGTTTATTGTGTGTTTAGGAAATTAGGGAATCAGTTATTGACAACCAATCAGCTTATTGTCAGCAAATCCTTGGATCCAAGGATTTGAATCTGTAGTGCTATTTGTAACTATATATTTATAACTCAAGTTTGAATTTCCAATTCTTGTCTATCTCTCTATGTAACACGAGACCATAGATAAAGATAGAGCTATTTCTCTCTTTCTAACACCTACAGATAGAGAGAGATAGACGAAATTCGCACTGTGGTGTTAAAAATACATAGTTACAGGATAGCACTACAGCTTTCATCTTGATACAAGAACTATTATTGAAGTTTTGACGGCCTCCGTGGCGCAGTGGTATGCGAATTGAATTTACAAGACGGAGGACCTTGGTTCGATCCCCGACTGGGCCGATTGAGGTCTTCTTAGTACGTCTAGGTCTGGCTGTTGGGAGGCTTAGGCCCTGGCTAGTTACCACTCTAACGGCAAAGACGTACCGCCAAGCGATTCAGCGTTCCAGTACGATGTTGAGAAACCGAAAGGAGGGTGGATTTTCATCCTCCTTCTAACAAATTAACCAGCTCCCATATGCGATTGCATCATCACTTACCTACCATCAGATGAGATTATAGTTACTAACTTGTAAAAGTAAAATTATATTGTAAAATAAATTAATTAAATATTACCTACGATAAAATATTGAATAGTTGACTATAAAAAAGGCTGCAATTCCTATACTGTTCCTAATCGAAATTATTTTGGCTCGTCATCGAATTATGGCCCTTTCGATCCACAGCAAGACAAGCTTACCATTAAACCCTACTCTCACCTTCATTACGCATATTGACAGGATTATATTTTAAATCAATAACAATCCATTTAATAAACATTCAATCCATTTAGTATATCATCCCAAAACATAATCCATATACAGCAATCACTGTGAAACGTAAAATTGATAGACTAAAATAAACATTACTTAAATTTTCAGGCAAAAACTGTTGTTCCATTTGCTCATGTCTATCTGGGAGTGAAAATTGCAATGAATATTTTTTAAATCTCTAGCTCACATTGCATTGTTTGTTTTTACTCGCGTGGAATGTAACAGCGGTATTTTTGAATGCATAACATAATGTCATTGTTGTCACTTTCCCAGCATTCATAATGATTTTTTAGTGAATAAGTACCTCGTCGTTATCAACCCACATTCGGCTCACTGCTGAGCTCAAGTCTTCCACCACGCTGGCCCAATTGGCAGACTTCACACACGCAGGTAATTGAGAAAATTCTCTGGTATGCAGATTTCCTCACGATGTTTTCCTTCACCGTTTGATACACGTGATATTTAATTTCTTAAAATGCACACAATTAAAAAGTTGGAGGTGCATGCCCCGGACCGAATTCGAACCTACACCCTCTAGAATCGGAGGCAGAGGTCATATCCACTGGGCTATCACGGCTCACTAATAAGGCTAATAAACCTACCTATAAACTCATAATACAAATTTCCCCCTCCATCATTCTTTGCCCACAGGTAAGAAAGTATTGCTTGACCCCGCCTGCAGCACCATATAGTATTTAGTTATAATTTAGTTTGGGCTGTAGAGCGTGCCAAAGAATGGACATACATACATACACTCTACATTATTACCCTCCTTCTGATACAGTCGGGTATTAATGGTAATTTTTAATAAAAGTAAAAGTCATTTTTACTTAGGTTTTTTTTCCTTAAATTTGGGTAGTTTTGGCTTCGTTTTTTTTTGTGTTTTTTTTTAGTTTGTAATTAGGACAATAATTGCTATTGGCAACGCTGCCTCCAATACAACAAAAATAAAAATCCCGCACTTGAAGATACTAAATCGTACGGACTCGGTTTTGAAACTCTTTAAGTGTGTCCAAAAGTAACCAGCTAAATGAAAATCGATGCTGATAAATACGAATCAGAATTTACATTAGAATCTATATCTATCTAAACTTATAATAAAACTGGTGAAATTCCACACATTAATTCGCAATTTGAGATTTTACTTATATCATTTGTGTGTTACAAATGATACCTTGGTAAAAAGGACTACTAGCGCCATCTACTTATACTAGAACTTATAATAAAACTGTAACAGGTACATTTTTTTACATTGAAGATATTTTGAAAACTTTTGTCGGAGGGCATTATGTAATCAATACTGAAGCTAAAAATATTTTTTTTCGATTTTTTGTCTGTCTATCTGTTTTTTTGTTATTCGGGCATCACGCTAAAACTACTGAATGAATTCAAATAAAACTTTTGCTCGGTTTGAGACCATAATATGGAGAAGGTTATATAATACTTTTTATTGCGGAAATAAAATAAGAAGGGCGTGAAATAGGGGTTGAAAGTTTGTATGGAAAGTCCTTAATTTTTATGAATGTGATTCAAAACATTTTATAACTCAACCCCTAAAGTGCTGAAATAGGGCTTGAAAGTTTACATTGATTTCCACGCGGACGAAGACGCGGGCGTCCGCTAGTTAAACCCATATTAATACTTTTCAGTTACAACTTACGTACAAGTAGCTCTGCCACCCAGAGTGCTGACCGACTTTCCTATTTTCATTCTCGACCAGCGGATATCTACCGTGAAAGGTTTTTTTTTATTCTCACAGATTGTTACGTCTCGTGCATTTTTAATACGCGGTAAAAGACTGCGTCCCTTATGTAAAATATTGTAGAAAGCACTATGCTTTGTGGTATAATTTTCTTGAAAAATCGCGTAAGATATTTGTAATTTCTATCCTACTAATATTATACGCGAAAGTATGTATGCATGTGTGGATGTTTGTTACTCTTTATAGCCGCTACTACTGAAGCGATTTAGCTGAAATTTGGAATGAAAATAGATTTTACTCTGAATTAACACATAGGCCACTTTTTATCCCGCAAAAATCCATGGATCCCGAGATTAGTGAAAACTGATGATTTTGATGATATGAATGTTTGTAACTTTTTCACGCCTCGACTACTGAACTGAATTAGCTGAAATTTGGTGTTGAGATATATTGTAGCCTGGATTAATACATGGGCTACTTTTTACCCCGGAAAAATCCGTGGTTCGCATGGGATTTGTGATAAACTAAATTCCTCCTATAATTCCTAAATTATCTTAATTCTCTGCGTGTGTGAAGTCTACCAATCCGCATTGGGCCAGCGTGGTCGACTATTGACCTAACCCCTCTCATTCTGAGAGGAGACTCGAGCTCAGCAGTGAGCCGAATATGGGTTGATGACGAATGACGAAATTCCTCGCGGACGAAGTCGCGGGCGTAAGTAGTGAACAAGTTTCTGGAGATACGTGATAGCCCAGTGGATATGACCTCTGCGTCCGATTCCGGAGGGTTGTGGGCTCGGATCTGGTCCGGGGCATGCACCTACAACTTTTTAATTGTGTGTATTTTAAGAAATTAAATATCACGTGTCGTGAAGGAAAACATCATGAGGAAACCTGCATACCAGAGAATTTTCTTAATTCTCTACGTGTGTGAAGTCTGATAATCCGCATTGGGCCAGCGTGGTGGACTACTGGCCTAACCCCTCTCATTCTGAGAGGAGACTCGAACTCAGCAATGAGCCGAATATGGGTTGATAACGAACGAACGAAAGTTTGTGAGGTTTGTAGGGGTTCTGGTCTGGTGGAATGCTTAGGTCGTAGCCAGTTACCCTACGTGCAAAGACGTACCGCCAAGCGATTTAGCGTACCGGTACGATGCCACGTAGAAACCTTCGGAGGTATGGGTAGAATATACTTGAACCTCTTCCAAGTAAGTTCGCTTCCATCTTAGACTGCATCGTCACTTAACATCAGGGCCTGTAGCTAAGTAGCACGTTGATTCTCTTTCTACGATCGCAAACGCTTCGAAATTCAAAAATGTATAGAAATGATATTTGCTATTGACAGGTCAAGTGATCAAGTTGTCGATCGGATCGGTCATTCCCATACATTTTTATAGTTTTCGAAGCGTTAGCGTTTGTAGAAAGAGAATCGACGTGCCACTTGGCTACAAGCCCAAGTGAGTTCGCAGTCAAGAGTTACCTTGTCATAGAATAAAATAAAAAAAAGTATACTTACATGGGTACCTACTTACGGCTAACTTTTCTTAAACAATACTAGCGGACGTCCGCGACTTTGTCCGCCCTTAGACCTCCTTAATCCGGCCCTCTCTCAAAATCCGTTCTTAGCGGACCTCTAATATGTATAAACTACTTCCCTGCCAAATTTTATTTTTGTACGTTAAGCGATTTTTGAAATTTCTTGAGAACTTTTCGCATTTATACAGGTTGCTCGGGAGTATTTACCATAACTCTAGGGTTTATGTTTTTTGATATCATTTCTTTAAGGAAAATTAATTTTAAATGTCTGAGGAACATGTGCTTAGTACACATGTTCCTTAGACATTTTTAATTAATTTTTTAAATGAATAGTTTTGGAATAAAAAATAATTGTTTTGTAAATAGATCTTAAATTGTTTCCCTTATTATTTTATGCGATTATAAAGCTGTCTCTATAGAATCGATGTTAAATAGTTGTAATCGTGTTCGTTGGTTAAAGAGCTCGGTAAAAACACTTTTATGTGTAGATGAATGGTGTAAAAAACGGACAAAAACTTCTAGTTTAGTATAAGATATATACCAAATCTAAGATCGTTTTCCTCAGAAATTGACAGACCATTTTGTTTGTGACTATGAGTGCGATACAGGTCCTTCTATAAATGGTCTGAGACGATTACGTATTTCAAAATGCAAGGATAGATTAAGGCGTGTGTGAAGCTTTTTTAAATAAAAAAAAATTCGACTCCTATAAATGGACTTCTCAACAACTTCAAGTTAAGGGAAGTACTCCTGAGCATTCTGTATAATAAAATTACAATGTACAGATTTAATTTCCTTACGATGTTCCTTTGTACGAGTATGTATTAGATAAACGAGGGTAAAAACAAATTTCCGCTCGAGATGTTTGTACACATAATTCAAAAAGATAATCCAGTAAGTACTCTGCCGACTTTTCTCAGCGTATTATCTAAATATAATATTTATCTATTCTAATATTATAAAGATCAAGAGTTTGTTTGTTTGATTGAACGCGTTAATCTCAGAAATACTTGGATTACTGGTCCGATTTGAAAAATTCTTTCAGTGTTAGATAGTCCATTTATCGAGGAAGGCTATATTTTATCCCCGTATTCTTACGGGAACGGGAACCACGCGGGTGAAACCGCAGAGGCGTCTACTAGTTTATTATAAATAATAATACCGCAGTTGTATTGCTTTGTAATAGGATAGGATAGTCTTTGCTTCCTGTGAATATAATATTTTTGAATTTGTCGACCACTGGGAGTCAGTTTTGGCTGGTTTGATTCTCAACTTGCATCAGTAAATACGTACCGCCAAGCGATTTAGCGTTCCGCTACGATTTCGTGTAGAAACCGAAAGGGGTGTGGATTTTCATCCTCTGCCTAACAAGTTAGTCCGCTTCCATCTTAGATTGCATCATCACTTTTACTAACCTGTAAACTGGGCTAACGATAATTAAATCTTGAATTAGTTAGGGTCTCAGTTCTCACTCTAGGATTGGTGGATTTAGCCTTTAGGCTTTAGCACATGGAGCCATCAGCACTTACTCAACACGAAAAAAAAAACATAAATACAGAGCCAATTTCCCAACTCCAGCTTGCTTACGAGAATTTAAAAAAAGCAACGATTTTCTTGCTAGAACCAGTACTCGAAGCCAGGGTCCTATGAGCCACACAAAACTGACCATTTGATTAAAGAAGTATTTTATAGTCATTAGAGATGTAAGGGTAATTAACCACACAAGTGTGTCCTCCTCCCAAGTACGGACCTCGATTAGTCTGATAGATATAAATTGTTACCACTTACCACCCAATTGTACTGAAAAACACTTTCTAAATGCAATTTCATTATCACCATCATTATCAACCCATATTGGGCACACTGCTGAGCTCGAGTCTCCTCTCAGAATGAGAGGGGTTAGGCCAATAGTCCACCACTCTGGCCCAATGATGATTGGCAGACTTCACACACGCAGAGAATTAAGAAAATTCTCTGGTATGCAGGTTTCCTTACGATGTTTGAGACACGTGATATTTAATTTCTTAAAATGCACACAACTGAAAAGTTGGAGGTGCATGCCCCGGACCGGATCCGAACCCACACGCTCCGGAATCGAAGACAGAGGTCATATCCACTGGGCTATCACGGCTAGCATATAAAATGCAATTTAGCTGTAGGGATAAAAGTAAAGGAAAAAAATTAAACAAATTTTTTTTTTGTTTTCATGATGGTATTTTATTACTTTTAAGTAATCTCTTCTCATATCTAACAAATACGAATTACTTGTTCTTAGAATTATTAAAATATTTCCTATACGTTCGAATGCTGAAAATCAGTTGATGTTAAACACGACTTGTATGTTCTGTCACGAGTTTGGTCACGTGAACAAGAGCTGTCATTCCCATACATTTTTCTAGTTTTCGAAGCGTTTGCGATCGTAGAAAGAGAATCGTCGTGCCACTTGGCTACTGGGACAGATTTGTTTGAATTAATATTTTAAAAACCTTAAGGTTTTCAGTATTCGAGCTACATTTATTATAATATTTACATTCAAGTTATACAAATATACTAATGCAATGCATACATTTTTTGGCTGTTTAAAATTATAATTAATATCCAGGTCTAGGCCACATGATAAGAGCGTGCACTGAGCATCTTGGAAAGTATTAAAATTTCCATTAAATAAGGTAAAAATGTGTGATGAAATTGCCGTTTTCTTATAATTACTTATATACAGACTAGCTGACATCACGCGATTTCACCCGCGTAGTTCCCGTTCCCGTACAAATACGTGGATAAATATACCCTATGACACTCACAAATAACGTGGCTTTCTAGTAGTAAATGAATTTTAAAATAGGTTTAGTAGATCCAGAGATTACCCTCCTAAAGCTTCACTAACTTCTTTTCCTCTTTATAATATTAGTATAGATATAGATAAAATTGTCTTGGTTGTAAAATTGGTTTGTTTGGTATATAACTTATATTTTTTCGTCAACGTCTTTGATTTAATATACTTACTAATACCTTCGTGAAACATTGTGCATGAACCGATTTATGTATAGTTTACATATACTTACACAAACCGGTTCAGAATTTTTAGAATACCCTAGAAGAGCATGTAGGTCTCTACAGATCGACTGAGAACCTCATTTTTTGGAATTGGTTTAAAAAATTTCACTTTGTAAGTTTTTTCTATTAATCTAAACTTTCTTATTTCAAAAATATGATGAGTACGTGAAGGTACGTACAAAATATATTTAGGCTAGCTCTTATTACGGGGCCTATAATATAAATGTATTGCTGTAAGTCGCAATTCGCAAATCCGAATTACAGATCTGCGTATTGAGCAATTTTACGCGCTTCTCGTCCTCTTTGAATTTTCGTATTAGCAAATTAGTCTTTTTTTTTACTATTAGGCATATAACACATTCATCAGTTATGGTGTATATAATTATAATTATGTATACACAAATAGTTAAAATTGCCCATTACGTAAGAAGACTACAAGTTTCTTGCAATTGTTTTCAATATATTTGTCTGTCGGTAAGTTGTTTAACAACGTTGATACTCGTATTACTCAAAATACCTATTTAAGTATGTCTGGCTTCAGCATGTCTAAACCGAAATTGATGAAATTTGTATTTGTTTGAGTCGCTACAGTGATTTAATTTACCTGTAAACACAGTAGGTGGAATTGTAATGTTTTTCTATTTTTCAACTAATTTCTATTCGATTACGGGGCCTAATGGCACATTTGAATAAGATTTTTTTAACTTTTAAGTCCTCAGCATCTACAAATCTTTCTAATTAAAAGAATCTTAGATTCAAGCGACAGATAGGATAGGATAACATCTGTCAATGACGCTAGTAAGAAATAAAATATCAACACCGTTAAACAACATTTTATATTTCTGTTAGCATTGACTTTATTACCGAAACACAGATTATTGAAAACGACAACTATTTTCAAACAATATCTCTAAAAGTATAATGTGATATGTGTATCGTATTTAAGTATTTGAAAACGGAGAATAATGACAAAAATGTTACCTTCAGTGAATAATTCCAATATGAACATAGATCTATGAAATATTTCTTACAATATATCGTATTTTATAATAAACAGACGATATTTGGTTCTTGTTTATATATTTTACTTCATCCTTTAGAATGGGAGCTTACTACATTTTACCTCAGTCTTAAATTTTAACTAAAGTATTGACAACTCGAAATTTAAGAAATGTGATGTAAAACATCTAGTTTATATTCAACAAAATATGTCTATGATAAATAAATATAACTTATATTATGTACAAGTATTCAAAATTAACAAACTGAATAATACAAATAAGAAAAATAAAAAAATAAAGATATATTAAAATTTAAAAAATTACGCTTCCGAATAAAATAACACATCAAACAAAATCTGTATTTTACAAAAAATACCGACTATGTGTAATCTCCATTAGACAGTTAAATCAATTTAAAATATTAATTAAATAGTTCTTACTATTAGTCTGCCTTTATACTATAAGTACATTTAATATTTAGGACTTATATATAACAAACAAAACTCGTTTTAGAATACGAAACCTAAAAAAAATATTTTAAATACATGAAAAAATAAACTAAATTTATACATTTTAAAATGTTTTAAGGGACAAATGAATGGTAGCTAAGAATAAAGAAATATTTTGCTGCATTATAATTATTTATTTTTGATAATAATTGAGGACCCTCCTTTACAATATTTATAATATACACCCTTATTACGAAATTGATACTACAAACAAACTTTGATAGTTTTCGACTGTCAAACAATTACTATTATATAATTTTGTAACTATTGCTGTCAAGACAGATATTGCCAGAATTAAGTTTGATGCACAAAATACCTAACACTGATTTTTTTTTATTTATTTTTTTTCATTCTTTGAATTCTCAGACCAATTATAGAAGGACCTTTTTGCCTGTTTTTTACATCATTCAATTACACAGAAAGGTATTTTTACGGAGCTCTTTAACCGACGAACACGATTACAACTATTTAACATCTATTGTATAGAGACAGTTTTAATAATCGCATTAGATCGTTGATCATATACTTTGACAGAAAAGTAACGTCTAGCGAGGCAGGTCCTATACAATAATTTGTCTGAGTTTGAATTTCGTATACTATTTTCGGCATGTGCAATCTCGTACTAAGGGCTCTAGAGAACAACAAAAGTGTAGATAATGGAATATTTAATCGCACGTTTCGAGTTGCGTTGCTCATTAATAAGTACCTAAGTAATCAAAAAATAATGGAAATGACGAGAGAATTTCGCAAATTGTTAAGAATATAGTAGTTAAATTAACACGATTGTGATGTTACTTTTAATTAAAATGAGTTTTGTTACATTTAATTTATTATCTGGCATCAGCCGTGGCTTAATTTATCTTTACGTATATTTGGATAATACATAATAATATAATAAATAAAGCACTATTAACTTTAATTGCCAACTAACTCGAGCAACTTAGGTTAACTTAGTCAAACAATAGTCAGTTAGTTCAGCCTAGCTTTCTCAGGACTACTACTTAATTAACATAAATTGATATTCACATTTACCTATAAATGTACATAGTTATATAGGGTTGCCATGTTGTTGATATGAAGTATACAGTTCTACTTTCTTTAAGTATTTTTTTTTATTATTATCTTCAGTCAACGAGTATATTTCAAAAGTAATCTAACAGTATTATAAATATACCTAGAACTAAAAACTTAAAAACTTAAAAAAAAAAAAGCAGTGAAAGAACCTGTTTGTATTGAATGAATTTAAATTATCTACCGAACTGATGGACATTATTTTACCGGTTGCTTCTAATTCCAATGCAAATTGACGTCTTTTCACATTAAGTGATTGACTTATGAACTCTTTACCGTATAAATAAATATATCCGAAATAATTAGTAGGTATATAAATGATTCTTTAATTTATTTAATATTCAAGTCAAAGTGTTAGCTCGGTAAAGTTTAGAACGCTATAAAATATTTTTCTTGTAAATTGTACCGCCGGGAGCGACCGCGAAATGCAAAAAAATTAACTTGTTTCAAAATGTTTTATGTTTATCCAGTGCCAAGTTGGTTTACTGTTAAGCCTAGGTATCTTTTAGCTCCAACTGTGATCATGCATATTCTTATCATATCATTCCGTGGATATACCTACTTTTACTTTTTTGTCAATGTCAAATTGATTTGTACTAAACATAATTGGCAGGTATTTTTGGGAAAACCACTAATTTAGGATAAAATAATTAAGATATTATACGAATAGTAGGTACAATATAAATAACGAGCCAAATTTTTGCCGTAAAAATCTTTAGAATATTTAAAATCTTTTTTTTAAACCATTAAAAAATGACTTCTATTTTAAGATATCAAACCTCGTAACAACAACAAAATATTTTTGCGTCACGAATTCAACAATAACCAACTAAAAATCGCAATGTTCCTCAAAAAACTTTGCTTTACCAATTAGCTTGTCAAAATACATTTAATCTGTATAAAATGTGTATGCAAAAGAAACAAATAAACCTTCCCCAAACTTCAAATGGCAACCCTACTCAGAACAAAACACACAAAATTTATAACGCTTATTAACAAAATCTCATTATTTTTTAACTTTTCAACATAGCAACTATCACAGTTCTTAATTAAATATTAAAAATAACGAGTTCGTAATAACTAACTGTACAAATCATACATAAACCATTTTCTATAAACATTTAAAACTAAACCGTTTGAGATTCGTTTAAACCAAAACTTTAAAATGTTGCAATAATAATAAATCCATATTTTTTGAAATGATGTATAGTTATGCCAGAAATTTTATTTCCACAAACCGAACCGTTATTTGGGGGCGCTAAAAATTCTTACATGGCAACATTAGAATGCTGGTAAAAGATATTAATTCCTTCTTTATACGCAAAATAGCGAGGTTTTCTATCATTCTTACAACATTGTAATATCTTAATACCTTAATAGCGGACGCCCGTGACTCCATCCGCGTGGAATTCAGTTTTTCACGAATCCCGCGGGAACCATGGTTTTTTCAGGGATGAAAGTAGCCTATGTGTCTATCCAGAGTAAAATCTATTTCCGTTTGAAATTTTAGCCAAATCGCTTCAGTAGTAGCGGCGTT